>NC_053024.1:469088396-469298087 GCF_003073215.2 Triticum urartu | reverse complement strand
AGAATCTGCCCGGAACTTCTGGCCCCCGGAACTTCCGGGAGGCCTGGAACTTCCGGGCTCCCTTTGGACCAGATATGTGCAAACTCTCTGGCTAACCCAGAACTTTCCCCGGAACTTACCCGGAACTTCCAGGCTGCCCGGAACTTCCGTCCCCGCAAAAAATAGCCAGCATGCCGAAAGTAAAACATGCATAACTTTTTCATACGGACTCCGACTTCGATGATCTTGGGCTCGTTTTGAAGCTATGGAAAAACCCCAGGTCCTCAGATAGAGAACCATCCAAGATCAACCAAAATGGAGGATGCCAAATATGCAAAGGTATTATCCTAGATTTGGGAAACCTATTTGGCTTCGATTTTCTTTGGTATATAGGATAGGAGTGGAATTGTGTAGAGAAGATGTTGACTTGAGCAAATCCATCACGAACCCCTTTGATCCCCTCTTAATAGTGCGGGATCCCTATAACTCAAGAATCATAAAAGAGCTATACTACATAGCTATCGAGAATCCATTCTTGAGTGTATGTGTTTCTTCGGTGGTCATCATTCCACAACACTAACGTCTAAGGAACTAATACCTTTGACTCGAGCCTTTCACTTGAGCTTGATGTTGATGTTTCTTCTTGGCTCAAGCTGAAGGCAAGACATTGGTGAAGTCTTGAAGTAGCTCCCCCATACACAATGTGGGAAGCTTTGCTTTGCATTCATCTTCACGTGTCCATCACATGATCATCTGCAAGCTTCAAGCATGTAATTCTCCAGACTACCTATCTTGAACTTGCCCTTGTAAACCATGATCATCATCACTTGATGTCATCCTCTCATGGGCACTTGAAATCTTTCTCTTTATGTAAGTCCATGAGAATCACCTAGCCCACACAGACATAGAAAACACATAGAATGGGTTAGTACACAAAGCGCAATTGACAAATTCTAACCGTACCACAAGACCTCATGTGGCACATGATTGGCGCTTGTGTGTTGAAAATCTTCGATCTTCATCTTGGTCAACATTTATCTTTGCTCCATGATTAATCTTGATGCACAACTATATGTATATGGCATTCACTCTGAATCCATTCAATCTCCTTCTTGCATCACCCATGGAACAAACCTTCCTATATAACTGGATGCCATAGTTTCTTCATAGGAATTGCCATTCATTATCAAGTCTCAATGCATATATTTATGTTGATGGATTACATCCATTAATTCATTCAATATTCTTCATGCATTGCAAATGGAACTTTCCTTCAAATGTATATCTCAATGCAAACATTAGTCCATTAGGATTGTCGTTTAATTACCAAAACCATGCATGGGGACTATGTACTTTCAATCTCCCCCATTTTGGTAATTGATGACAATCTCAACAAGAGGGTTTGTATAATGAATTTTAGATGTTAATAGACCGCAATATATAGGGCAAGCTCCCCCGCAATATATGCATGTGTGAATGAACTTCGAATTTCATATGCATATATTGGTTGATATAAACTTGGTGAAGCTTTCTCTATATACTCATTCATGCAACAAGCACATATAACTAGGGTAGATATGCATGAATATATGAACACAATCACTAAAAAATTACTTATCTTAAACCCTATAAACTTCTCCCCCATTGGCAACAAATGCCAAAATGGACAAAAAAATCTAGAAGTTCAATATAGTATGAGTTCCTCCTTAGTGTGTGCATATCACAAAAATGTGAGTGAAATCAAATGCACATATTCAATGATGAAAAATTTGAGGAGCTCACACCATATTTAGGATCTAGAATGCAACAAGATACTATGATACGAAATTAAGATTAGACATGGGAGGAAAACATTCAAAAGATCCAAAGAACATATTTTGTACAAGATATAATAGGAATATCCAATGTGATCATCATGTCAAGTATGGGTCTAAAATACATCCAGAACACATGAGTGCGTAGGGACATATGCAATGCATACAAGCACTCACTTTCAACCTCTTACCGAAACCACCAAAGAGTCAAAATGAACCAAACCAAGTGGCCGACAAGGAATAGAAGATACCGATAAGAACTTTCTTGTGTATAAAAGGTTCTAAGTGGCCAATAGTCAGCATGATATCACTACAAAAAAATACACTTCCGTGATGATACGTGTTTGTCACAGTAGGTCGCGTTTTCTGTCATGCATGTACATCCATGACAAATTTATGACAGAATCAAGATAGTCATACCTGTGCGGTCGTAGAAGTGTTCCGTGACATCGCCCAAATTATCATCACGGGAGTGTCCACTTCCATGACGATAAATCGTGCGTCACAGAAGTGCTTTCGTCAAGGGTGACCGACACGTGGCATCCACCGTAATGGAACGCCGTTAAGCTATCAGGTCGGATTTTGGATCCGATAACCCGTTAACAGCCATGACCAATGTCGATTTTCCACGTGTAAAATTCTCATTGGCTGACGGATCCACGCGTCAGCTCCGCGTTGGCACAGGTGTCACTCCTCCAACGGTCTAGATGGGCCTATGATATGTTGACATGTGAACCGGCCCAAAAGTGGCCCACAAAGAGTAAATGGCCGGCCCAACCGAAGGCCCATAAGATTTAGCGGACCATAATGGGCCGACCCAGCTAAAGGCCCACAAAATTTAGCGGACCATAATGGGCCGGCCCAGCTAAAGGCCCACATGATTTTGCAGACCATAATGGGCCGGTCCAGCTAAAGGCCCACAATATTTTGCGGACCACAATGGGTCGGCCTAGCTAAAGGCCCACTAGATTCTGCCGACCATAATGGGTCGGCCCAGCTAAAGGCCCAACATTCTCTGTCAAATCAGCCCGTCAACGACCTATCTTAAACTTGTCATCAACGCGGCCCATGGTCACTTCTGGCCCGTTAACAGTCCGCTAAGTAATTGGGCCGAATTACGGCCCGGTGTATTTCCGGCCTGTTAAAGGTCCGGCTTCATTTGGGCCCATTTACAGGCCATCAAAACTTTTGGCCCATAAACGACCGTGAAGGATTTGGATCATATTCGGTCATGTCTGACATTCAGCCTGTTAGAGGCCCACTATAGCTTTGGGCCACTTTCGGCATGTTGTCATTTTCGGCCTGTTAGCGCCGGACGTAAATCATGGGCCATATGTGCCCCAATGTCATATCGGGCCCATTAACGGCCCATATAAAAATGACGATAATCTAGACCGACCGAAGTTCCGGCCTGTTAAAGGCCCGTGTATTAGGTCGGCGCATCTATGGCCCGTCCGAATTTCGGCCTGTTAAAGTCCAGTGGGTTATTTGGCACAATCAGGGCCCAATCTCACTTTCGGTCTATTAAAGGCCCATGTATTTTATGGGCTCGAGATATTTACACCTGTAAACGGCCTATTTTTACTGAGGGCCCAAATTATGTTTAGCCCTGTTAAAGGCCCACTATGGGCACACGCCTACCAGAATAATATGAAAGCTTATGCTGATTTAGGCCCATATATTTTTAGTGGGCTACATGCCAATTTCGGCCCATAATCGTTTTTAGCCCAATTGGAATGGGCCCGACGAATGTTGGCATGTTGGGCTCCTACGAAGCTTTAGGCCGAATACATTACTAAGATAAACCTACACTATACAAAAATAGCTTCGTAATTACTGCAGCCTGAGGAAGCATCATAAATGTTGTATCACAACAAAATAAATTCCAACCATACAACAAAAGGCCTGTTGGCATAAAGTTTACAGTCCTTCCAGATAAAAGCACCATCAGATGTATAGAAGCACAGATCATTTGACCTGATGCTAATGTTTCAGGCTGTAGAATCTGATGGAGCAGCACGATCTCCACCTTTTTTCTGCCATTGCTCTTGAACAACGAAGCGCATGTCTGATAGTCTGGTTTCAAAACCATTCATATCTTGACTACATTTCTCAACCACTATTCTTGTTTCTGAAACAACGTCCACTAGGGATTGGACTTGTGTCTGGAGCACAGATATATCACTCTGTCTAGCAGGAAGATTTTGTTCAGTAGGCGATTTGGACGAGGTTACCTTGACAACCAACCCAGAATTACGCAAGAAGGTGCTTTTTGCACTGTTAGTGGAGAGATACTGACGCACTGCAGCAAGAGGTGACATTGTGCCTGTAGTAGCCTCGTCACCTTCAGGTGGTTGTGGCTATTCAATCATTTGTTCCATAGCTTCTTGAAAGTTTGAACTTGTAGATTAGTGTACCAGATAAGTTACTAATGAGACAAAAACAAATAAAGTAGGTTAAACATTTATACATAACTTATTTTGGTGAACTACTGTAATACATTAGCATGTATTGTAGTGCCAACTACATAATAAAATCACTTTCGGAACATATGTCCATGTAACTTGCCTACTGGATTGTCTATTTCCTCACATTCGTTGACATCTAAGGATAAAGAGACATGGTTTAAAGTAGGATGAACATAGTATGACATCATTCATATCATGGGAAAACAGATATAAAACAAACAGGCTATTTTATCATTGTGTGCGCACGTGAACATAACAACTAGATTACATATCAAGACCAAAAGAATGTCCTTCATCTCTTTTAAACCATGTAAGGTGAAATGATACGTTAAGACAACTGTGAATAAAAGTGAACAAACTAACTGACATTGGTTGCAAACCAAGTAGTTAAATGAACACATCACATTACCAACCAGTTCAAGGCAGGAGGAGTAAGGACTTACAACAGCGGCTTGAACTGGTGTGCTCATGCCCTTCATCTTGCTGGTGTGGCAATCCTTGAAGATTTGCACTACATTCGGTTCAGGTTCTTTTTGGTCCGCACGGGATTTCCTCTGTATTTGGAACAAGTCAATATAGATACGATAATATGGCACAAAAAAAGAAGGAAGTAGCAGCTATTTACAAGAGCCTCGTAGTGTGCAATATATCTACGAGATCCTGTGGTCTGTTGGAATTTCACTTTAGAACGGTTGGTTTTGTTCTTCAAACAGTTAGCCTAGAAGAAGATACACTTGTGAGGCACATACATAAATACAAGTTCAATATGTGGTCTGATCAAATATATATAGCCTACCTGATACTTTGGATCAGACCAGTGTTTAACGAGGGTTGTCCAGTCTTCATCTGTAATATATTCCACTGGAGATGTTTGGGCGATTTCATTGTTAGCCTTGCCTTCAAAGTGAAACTTTCTAAGGTGGTACCGATACTGTCGCAAAGCAGACTGAAAAACATGAGTGCATGCTTGTCTAGTTGCATCATCTTTCGGATCCAAGTTGAACCTCATTTGTTGAAAAAAGAATGTAAGTCTTATTAGGAGGAAGCTAGAAAGTATGGGACAGAGCAAGACAATATTACTAATTGCGATGAATAACATCACTTACGGATAAATGGTCAAGGAAGGTGTTAAACTGGGTATTGTCTTTCTCATTTCTGTATTGGATCCACGTTGGGAGGATACGTGCATGACACATAACGGCAACGGCTGCCTCTGATACTAACTTGGCTGACTCTGTAGCATCACGTGGCCTTTTTAAACCTGCCTCAAAATGGATCTCCATTCTTCCTACTTTAGATTTTGTTAATCTGTCAAGCATTATCCCTGATGTCTGTTTCCGCTTGCGCAGTGGTGCTAGTTCAACAACGAATATGGAAAGTGTTAGTGTACATCAAACTGTGAGAGTACATATAAAGGAGCATGCAACTGCAACTTGACTCGGTCAAGTACCGTCTTGGTGTTGATGCTCATGAGGTTCATGTGATCTTGCCAAGTCCTGTTGTGTCAGCAGTGCTTCGGAAGTAGTATTAGGTGTGAAGGCAGCTTGGGAACTGGCCAGTTCCGGAGCAAACGAACGAGTAACTGGTTGAGATGCTGGTACAGTTGAAGCGGATGCTGCAGCTGGTGGAGCAGGTGATACTGTGTTTGTAGATTTAGCCGGTAGACTTGGACCTTCTACTGCACTATAAGTACCAGCAGAATCTCGATGGCAGAACCTTTTCCGTTTCACCCGACGGGTAACAACACTCCCTACTATATTATTTTCCTTGCTCTTTTTTGACTTTGCCATGTCAAGCTGTACCCACAACACAAAAGAATAAAATCACTCTTCAGAACTCATTGATGCATGATACAGACAAGCAATACTTTGATGTAAGACAACCGTATGAGGATGGAATATGTCAGAAAAACAAGACAACATGGCATATTCACAGCTACGATGTGCAAACTAAGGAGAAGGATTTTCAAGAAAATAGAAGTATGCAAGCTAGACACCATATGAAAGATGCAACCAATATTACTCTGCCAAGTTAAAAGTGTCTTGTCATACACTACTAGGGAAAAGCCTATACACAGAATCTTACCAGCAATGCGCTTTAAAATAAGGCGCTGCTGCTAACTAGCAGTAGCGCTCGCGCACAAACCTCGCTGCTGAAATGAATGTATCAGTAGCGCGCCCACTCTAAGACGTGCTACTGCTATAATTGCCACGACACCGCCGCGAAGCTAGTTCTAGCAGCAGCGCGCTTGCATGAAGAGCGCTACTGCTAGGGACCATAGTAGTAGTGCATTTACACAATAACCGCTACTGCTAAGTTTACTAAAAAAATTAGTCCCACCTCGCTTTGTGAAGAGAGTTTGTACCACCTTAAATATGTTACTTCTCAAACTTTCACAACCACTATGTGTAAAATTTGTGGCCGCAATATGAGTCTTCAGCAGTTCCTAAACTGGTGAGGACTCATATTGACAAATCAGATTGTACACAAAAACATCATTGATGATCAATGTATTTTTGATGTCTATTTTTACATGCTGACACATAGCAGTAGCGTGCTCTTTGTGAAAGGCGCTACTGCTAGGTCGTTTAGCAGTAGCGCCTTTTGCTATTGCGCGCTACTACTAAGCCATTCCATCTCCCCCACTCTCCGACCTATCTGATCCTCTCACACTCACACTCACTCGATCTCCCCCTCAACCCCCCACGCCGGTCCTCCCCCGTCGCCCCTCCCCCGATCTGCGCCGCCACCACCTCCTCCTCCTCGTTGGACTCGGTACCAGCCTCCTCCTCCGTCCTCCCTCTAGTCGCCGCTGGCCGGCCCCTCCTCACTCCGCCTTCCTTCTCCATCCTCCCTCCACTCGCTGCCGGCTGGCCCCTCCTTGCTCCGTCTTCCTCCTTCGTCCTACTCTCTTCTCCCTCCTCGAGTCGCCCCTCCTTCTCCCTCCTTCCTCCTCCATCCACAACCCCTCCTCCCTGCTACATTTTGATTTAGTAGGCTAGTTGATTTAGTTGATTTAGAACATTTTAATTTAGTTGATTTAGTATGTAGTTGATTTACTTGATTTAGAACATCTTGATTTAGTTGATTTAGTAGGCTAGTTTATTTAGTTGATTTAGTAGGCTAGTTGATTTAGTTGATTTAGAACATTTTGATTTAGTTGATTTAGTATGCTAGTGGATTTAGTAGGCTAGTTGATTTAGTTGATTTAGTATGCACCATTTTATTGTTATTTTTCTGTACATGGATAGGTAGATGCTTTTGTTTTTTTGTAATAAGTTATTTTTTGGCAAAATGTAGGTGCCAATTTAGTTAAATTTGCCACTTGTTTTTTTTAATCAATTATCTTAGGCAATAGGGGCTAGATGAGATGAAATGTCTTGGTAGTTGGTACCCTTATTTGGTAGATATTTGTGAAAAGTTTTTCCGCAATAGGCGCCACCGAAATGCTTTGTCCATAAAATTGCTTCTCGCGGAAGAACCAAAAATATCACATGCTACTGTTTTTCTTTCTTGTGAAGTGAATCGTTAATCCTTTGCTCATATTGCTTTAGGAAAATGGCGCCACCACCACCACCACTATGTCGACTGTGCAAGTCAAGGTGCACCAGCAGCCTTGCAACTGGCAAGCTGTTCGGCATCTACTTCCAGCCGAGTTTTCATCATGCGGTGGTAAGAAATTAGATGAAATGTAACAACTATTTTATTTTTAGTGTTGGCATTACTGCATTGTGTCATTTTGCTTTTTTTACACAAATCGTCCCATGCAATGTGAGGTTGAAATTCAACAAGCTGACAGGAGACACTGTGACATTTGAGGCTCCTGGGGGGCCGTACACTATGGAGGTCGAGAAAGGATGCAATATGTCGCAGATTGGAGGAGATGGATGGGCCCGTTTCCTTGCCCACATGCGTCTTACTGATGGTGAGTTGATCAGCTTCTCCTTCAGAGCAGAAAGACCCAAGCTGGCTGTCATTTATCTCAACCTGGTGGAAGATGACAAAGATGATGAAGATGACGAAGATGATGAAGATAATGAGGACCCACTCGATGAAGATGATGAGAACCCACTTAATGAAGCCATCATAGCTCAAAGAATGAGGTTGAGCGAGGAGGAGGTGTGCAACCTATGGGACATAATTCCGCCACATGATGACTTTGTTGGGGTGCCATTCGTGACCCGCCTGACAAGTACCATGGTCGATCGGCATGAAATGGTATGTGTAGAGTCCAATGATGGTCGATCTGCCTGTAGTAATTTGATGATATATATATATATGATTTATTGTTATACTTACAAATGCAAATTATTCGATGATATGCTTAGTGAATCCGATGATATGCTTAGTGTAGAGTCCAATGATATGCTTTGTGGAATCTAGTCGATGATATGCTTTAGTGTAGAGTCTGATCACGTGCTCTTATTAGTGTAGAATCCAATGAACTATTAATAGTGTAGATAATCCATACATACTTATTAGTAGAATTCATGATTAGTTAGTACAAATGCGTAGTACTATGTCTTTTGATAGTGTAGAAATCTAGACTTAATAGAAATATATTTGCAAGAGTATGTGCGAGGCTATTTATTAATTGATATGTTTTTCTTATTCAGAAATTGCCAAAGAACCTATCTGTGAGTTGTGGTATCGAGCCTGATGAAGAAGGCTCGGCTGGAGTACGCCTTACTGCAAGGGGCTGCGTCGCCACCTGTACTTACCGCATGGACACAGACAGTCGTACACACTTAAACTCGGTTGGGTGGAAGAGATTCCTCGTTGGCACGAATCTTCGTGTTGGATAGGCCATCCTAATTACTATCAGGAACACCAACCGCCCAGGCTTGAGGATGATGATCGTCGTCGATATCATCTAGAACTACATGTGTGTGTGTGTGGCTATATCATCTAGAACTACATATGATGATCGTCGTCGATATCATGTAGAACTACATATGATGATCGTCGTCGATATTATCTAGAACTACATATGATGATCGTCATCGATATCACCTTGTACTTCTTGAGGATGCATGTTGAGTATATATGAAATTATTATCTAGTACTCCCTCGGTTCCAAATTACTCGTCGTGGTTTTAGTTCAAATTTGAACTAAAACCACGACGAGTAATTTGGAACCGAGGGAGTACTACCTAGTACCTATAATGCTTTCTGAAATTGATATCTAGTAGTACCTAGTATCTGGAAATTGGTGTTTATTGAAGCTGAAATGGGGTAGGAAGCCGGGGGGAAATGATGAAATATATAGCAGTAGCGCGGGGCAAGGAAATCGCTACAGCTAATTAATAGTAGCGTGTTCCGAAAACGCGCTGCTGATATAGTCCAGAGTAGTAGCGCGTGTACGGACCGCGCTACTACTAACAGTTAGCTGTAGCACCTTATTGGTAGCGCGGCTGCCCGCGCTGCTAATAGCCCCAAAACCCGCGCTACTACTAGGGTTTTCCCTAGTAGTGATAAGTGGCAATTCAAAAAATTAGAAGCAGTACAACATAGAAATCAATGCAACATGCAACCACTATCAAACTGCCATGTTAGAAGTGTCCAATCATGAGTGACTGATGCAGGATACACAACAGCAGTACTTTGATGTAAGAACATGGTATGATAGATAGATGCAGTGTATTCTAGACACAGAAAGCCATGTCATATGCACATGTATAACGTATAAACTCAGCAGGTGCAATTTAATCAAAATAGAAGAAATACAGGCTAGACAACATATGCAACATGAAACCAATTATCACACTGTCAACTTAGAGCAAGCACCTCTGATGGTGGAGTACGGGAGATGAACTCATCATGTAGACTTGGGACTTCAACTTCATTAGCAGTAGCAGTGACAAATCTAGAGAGTCTCTGTTTGCGTCGGTGGGGAGGACCACCAACATCCCCTAACTTACTCTTTTCCTTCCTATTTTCTGATATTGCCTTATGAAGTCAAAACCACAAGAAGATGAATAAAATTAGCTCTGCATAACTGGTTGATGCATGATACAGACGAACACTACTTTGATGTAAGGCAAGCGTGGGATAGGAGGATGGAATATATACAAAAAAAGACAGCGTTTCATATTCACACGTACGATAGGAGGATGGAATATGTATGAAAAAACAGTAAGCGGAATCATTTCAACAAAATTAGAAGAAATGAAAGCTAGGCACCATATGAACATGCAACCAATATCACTCTATCAGGTAAAAAGTGTCTCGTTGTAAGAGCCATTTCAAGAAATTAGAAGCAGTACAAGCTAGAAGACAATGCAAGATGCAACCTACATCACAGTCCCAAGTTAAAATGTGTCTTATGGGTAAGTGATCGTTGCAGGTATAAGTTGTAAGCTACACAGATGCAATTCAACATAATCAGAAGCAATACGAACTAGACATCATACGGAAAACGCAACCACGTATAATAGTTTCAAGTAAGAGCAAGCACCTGTGATGGTGGAGTAGGGGAGATGTGCTCATCATGTACACGTATGTTCTAGAAATAGGAACACATGTCATATTCACAGGCATTATGTGTAAATTAAGAAGATTCAATTCAAGTTAGAAGCAATACAAGCTAGACATCATACGCAACATGCAACCACATATAATAGTGTCAAGTTAGAGCAAGCACATATGATGGTGGAGTAGGGGAGATGTGCTCATCATCTACACAGCTACGTTGACTGTCCAGCCTTGTGTTGTCTTGCGAATCTTGTTGGGAGGATGGCGGAGTAGAATATGTAGAGACCCCCTATTTGAGTTGCTCCGAAGGACCACCATCATCCACTGCCGGACTAATTTCCTTCAGTTGTAATGATTTTGCTCTTCAGAACTCATTCATGCATGATACTAACGAACACTACTCGGATGAAAGGCCAACACATGATGCGAGGATGGAATATGTATGAAAAACAGGATGGTGTGACATATTCACACCTATGATGTGGTAACTAAGTAGAAGGCATTTCAACAAATTAGAAGCACTGCAAGCTAGACACCATATGAAAGATGCAACCAATATCACTCTGCCAAGTTCAAACTATATGGCGTTTCAACAAATTAGAAGTAGTACATGCTAGAAATCATATGCAAGACACAACCAATATCACAATGGCGACTTAAAGGTGCCTTATCATAAGTGACTGATGCGGGATATGCAAGAATAGTAGTACGATGTAGAAACAGGAACACATGTCATATTCACAGGCATTATGTGTAAAGTAAGCAGATGCAATTCAACAAAGTTAGAAGCAATACAAGCTAGATATCATACGCAACATGCAACCACATATAATAGTGCCAAGTTAGAGCAAGCACCTTTGATGGTGGAGTAGGGGAGATGTGCTCATCATCTACACAGCTACGTTGACTGTCTAGCCTTGCTTTGTCTTGCAAATCTTGTTGGGAGGATGGCGGAGTAGAATCTGTAGAGAACCTCCGTTTTAGTTGCTCGGAAGGACCGCCATCATCCAATGCCTTGCCAATTTCCTTCAGCTTTATTGATTTTGCATTGTGAGGTCATACCGACAAGAAAAAGGAATATCATTCGCTCTTCAGAACTCATTCATGCATGATACTGATGAACACTACTCTGATGAAAGGCAAAGTCATGATACGAGGATGGAATATGTACGAAAAAATGGACGGCTTGACATATTCATGCCTATGATGTGGTAACTAAGCAGAAGGCACTTCAACAAATTAGAAACACTGCAAGACACCATATGGAAGGTGCAGTCAATATCACTCTGCCAAGTTAAAACTGTCTCGTCATAGGTGGCGTTCATCAAACTAGAAGCAATACATGCTAGAAATCATATTCAAGACGCAAACCAATATCACATTGCCAACTTAAAGGTGTCCCATCATAAGTGACTGATGCAGGATACACAAGAAGAGTAGTTTCATGTAATAACATGGTGTGATAGACATATATAGTATGTACCAAAAACAGGAAAGCGTGTCATATTCACATGTATCATGTGTAAGCTAAGCAGATGCAGTTTACACTAATTAGGAGCAATACGAGCTAGACACCATATGCAACATGCAACCAGATATCACACTGCCAAGTTAGAGCAAGTACCTTGGATGGTGGAGTAGGGGAGCGGAGACTTGGACCTTGTAATGCACTATCAGTACAAGGAGAATCGGTACAGATGCTCCGTTTACGTTGCTGCAGAGGACCACCATCATCGCCTTCCTTACTCTTTTCCTTCCTCTTTCTTGATTTTTCCTTGTCAAGTCAAACCCACAAGAAAAAAGAATAAAATTTGCTCTTTAGAACTCATTGATGCATGATACTGACGAACACTACTTTCATGTAAGGCAGCCGCATGATAGGAGGATGGAATATATATGAAAAATAGGACGGCGTGACATATTGACATGTATGATGTATAAAGTGTAAACTAAGCACAAGGTGCTTGAACTTGTTAGAATCGATGCAAGCTAGAAACCATATGAATGATGAAACCAATATCACTCTGCCAAATTAAAAGGGTGCCCTAACAAATGTATTTGACCAAATTAGAAGCAATACATGGCAACAGGCTAGAACTAATATGCAATATGCAACGAATAAAGGTGACTCATCGTAAGTGATTGACGCAGGATACAGAAGAGAGGTAGTTTCATGTAAAAACAAGGTTAACACATAGATGTAGTGTGTACCAAAAATAGGAAGGCATGTCATATTCACAGGTATAGTGTGTAAACTAAGCAGATGCAATTTACCCTAATTAGAAGCATTACAAGCTAGACACTGTATGCAACATGCAACCACATATCACACTACGAAGTTAGAGAAAGCACCTGTGATGGTGGTGTAGGGGAAGTGCGGTCTTCAGGTACAGAGCTACGTTCAATATCTTCATTTAGGCTTGCTGTTTCTTGAGAATCATGTGGAGAGGATGAAATTGCATTCTTTATAAGAGTATTGCGTCTCATATTAACCCACGCGCGTGACTGTCTCATCATAAGCGATAGACGCAGGATACACAAGAACAGTAGTTTGATGTAAGAACATGGTGTGATAGGCAGATGTAGTATGTACCAAAAACAGGAAGGCGTGTCATATTCACATGTATAATATGTAAGCTGAGATGCAATTTAAGAAATTAGGAGCATTGATGAGGGATGCACAAGAAAAGTGCCTTATCATAAGATATAGTATGTACCAAAAACAGGAAAGTGTGTCATATTCACATGTATCATGTGTAAGCTAAGCAGATGCAGTTTACACTAATTAGGAGCAATACGAGCTAGACACCATATGCAACATGCAACCAGATATCACACTGCCAAGTTAGAGCAAGCACCTTGGATGGTGGAGTAGGGGAGAGGAGACTTGGACCTTGTAATGCACTGTCAGTACAAGGAGAATCGGTACAGATGCTCCGTTTACGTTGCTGCAGAGGACCACCATCATCGCTTTCCTTACTCTTTTCCTTCCTCTTTCTTTATTTTGCCTTGTCAAGTCAAACCCACAAGAAAAAGGAATAAAATTTGCTCTTCAGAACTCATTGATGCATGATACTGATGAACACTACTTTCATGTAAGACGAACACTACATATCACACTACCAAGTAAGAGCAAGCACCTGCGATGGTGGTGTGGGGGAATTGCGGTGATAAACTAGAGAGCTACGTTGACTATCTTCATTTAGCCTTGCTGTTTCTTGAGAATCATGTGGGGAGGATGACACTGCACTCTTTATACGAGTATGGCGTCTCATAGAAACCCACCCGGGTGACTGTCTCATCATAAGTGATTGACGAGGGATACAAAAGAGCATTAGTTTGATGTATGAACATGGTTAATAGACATATGTAGTATGTATCAAAAACAGGAAGGCATGTCATTATCAAAGGTATAATGTGTAAATTAAGCATATGCAATTTAACCAAATTGGAAGCAATACAAGCTAGACACCATATGCAACATGCAACCACATTTGACAGCGCGAAGTTAAAGCAAGAATATGGGATGGTTGTGTGTGGCAATTGAGATCATCAACTGCAGAGCTAAGTTTACTGTCTCCAACTGCTGACATTGCACCCGTTAGAGCGCTGGAACGCTTAGTGCTTATCTTTGAATTACACTGCAGGAACTTCTGTCTTTTCTTTTCTGCATTCATCAACACTGCATCAGAGTCTGAAATACCCATGCATAAAAAAACAATAGTGTGAGTATGGGTGAAGTGTGTGCACAATTAGTATAGTGTAAAGGTAGCGGATAGCACGTCGGTGAGAAATAAATGACGGGAGACATATGATAGCTCTACAACATGCATGGCACACTAAATTACTATAGGATTCTATGAAAATAACAGTCAGCTGAAAGCAAATAGGTCAGTCCATTTTTTCTGCACCGTCCGATGTACAAAGAACGGGCAGATCGCCTTCATCTACCTCCAGCGAGTCAGTGTTGACGATCTTCCTCGAAACGCCAGCGACCATCGGCCCAGTATTCCTCCCCTGCCTGCACCCTCCCCTCGACCTCACCGCACCGCCGTGCTTGGCACCGCCCCCCGGCCATCCATTCAAGCCCCGCCGACCTCCAGATCGGGCGCAAGCAGCTCATGCGCCCCACACCCCTATGATAGACACTGATGCGCCACTTCCCTGGGGAACAGGCGGACTAGGTGCTCCGCGCGCCTAAGCGGGTGCTGCTTCTTTTAATTGCGGTTCGACTGACCCAGAACTGAAATCCAGACGGGCTACTGACCTCTAGCAAAGATGAAATAGTAAAAGGGAGGAAACCTTGTGCATTTGGTATCACGAAGAAGATGCAGTAAGCAGCGCTCAACTAGTTTCTTTTGTGGGATGAATACGGTGTGAGCGGAGATGTAAGATTTGCACGAATAAGGGAAGAGGAGTACCTCTTTCTGCTGGCAGTGCTGTGTCCTCCTTCTGTTTTTCCGATGATCTTCTCGTTGTTCGCCGGAAACCAGAAGTTGTGGAGGATGGTGCAGCCTTGGACGAACCCATGGCCAAGTTGTTGAGTGTAGTGCGGTGGCCATCTATCAGCGACAGGGAAGCAGATCCGAGGCGGCGAACGATGGCGTAGCGGGAATAGCTCCGGTGCGGTGGACGGTTGCAACAGTGGAGCCGCAGCAGTGAGGCGCATGACGGCATGGTCGGAGTGGTTCTGGTACGACGCACGTCGGCGTCGGCGTCGTGGAGGCAGCTCTGCCTCGGCTTCAGCTGCTAAGTCCTTGAGGGCGTTGCGGTTGCGGTTGCGTTGGACGACGACATCGGGGTACCGGCTCCAGCGTGATGGAGGAGGGCGGCGGTGGATTGGCTGCTATGGGGTGGAGGACGGAGGAGGCTGGGGTTTCGCGGCTGGTGGAGAGGGTGTTTTCGCGCCCATGGAGTATGAATGGGGAAACGGAGGGAGGCGGGAACTAAGGGGGAACAATGTTTCGGTTTGAGACGCGCTTGTTTGAAATTTGGGGAAAGTTACAAACTTACCCCCATCTAAAATTTCGGACATATTGTGGGTTGGGGGTAGGACAGTCATGTCAGGTGTCCCAAATGTGGGCGGGATAGATTTCGGCCAAGCACATGGGTAGGCGCCCACGGCGTATGAATGCTTCTCTGGCGTCTTGGTGAAGTTACAAACCTACCCCGGTTTAGACCTTTGGACATCGGGCCGATAGGCTACACGGGCCAGAGTCAGGACAGTAATTTCCTACCACCAAAACATTAGTCTCGCGCGGTTTCGAGTGACCAGAGGCCTATTTGGCGCTTCATTCGGGGCCTCTTTGATTCACAGGATTGTCAAAATGAAGGAATAGGAAAAATGCAGGAATAGGGTGACATGTCCCATAGTATCCTACAGGATTTGAAAGAATGATTGATAGCATAGGAAAAACAAAGGAATTATACAAAGAGGTTTGAGTGGATGGAAATTTTCCTCCAAAATGTAGTACAAATGGATCATATGGAAAAATTCCTAAGGATGTCAATCCTACGAATCAAACGAGCATCACAGGAAAAATTCCTAAGGGTTTAAATCCTCCAAAAATCCTATGCAATTCCTTTGAATCAAAGGAGCCCTCAATATTTGGGAGTAGAAGCATTTAACGTTTTCGGTTCTCTTGAATTGAACTTTCAGGATTTGTCAAACTTCACAAATCTTTACTCTTGAAAATCCTAAAGCTACGATTATTTTGGAATGGAGGGGGTACATTTGAATATACATTGTACACGAGTATATATTAAAAAATATGCAACTTACCTCAGTTTATGCATGGTTCCAGATATAATCTCCTTGGTTGCAAAAAAAGTTAGATATGCGTATGAATATATATATGTAGCATGTTCAAACTCACAACAAAGATTGATGCCCCCTTTTACATATGATTTACAAATGCCATTATCTCGGGTTCAAATAGATGGATGCACTTCCTATGAATTCGAATCTTCAAAACCCCCTTTATGTTGAATTCGACATGTATTCTATTTCGTAGCTAGCAATTTGGAATGTATCCATGCAAGTGACAAATGTATAAAGTGCTTCACACTAACAACATGGAGTGCACTAATTAATGTTTATATATGAATTGCAAAAGCATCCATTGCCTGTATTTCAAACCGCTCTCACTCTATGGATCGATAATATGAAATAAACACATGCACATGCTAGAATTCAATTGCAGTTGAAGAAAGAGCCTACTCCTAGTACTGTATATTAGTGATTGGGGTGTGTACAAAGTACACGTGAATACCAGGCATTATGCGTGTGTGTATACTATCGACGAACTAGCCCCCAAGCTTGTATAACATACTAAGGGCCTAGGGTTACAAATCATATATAGTCGGCTTATCACCAGTGGGGATAGAGTCCTCCGCGACTCTGGTAGCTTCGTGTTGTACGCCGAGTCCTCCACATGGGTCTTCGTATAACACGTCTCGGTCCAACCTATATGTGGCGCGGGATGGAACCGAGCCATGAGTCTTCATGTTGACCCACCAAAACTAGAAATGATGTGCCCACCACACCACACACGCAATCGGCCACTAAGAAAATAAGCATATACAATAGTACAACGATATCTAGCTCACGATACGTCTCCATATTTTGTTGATGACACTGACGGACTTTGCATTTGATGCGTGCTCCGTATTTTGTTGACGACACTTATGGTCATTGTATTTGAAGCGAAAGCATGATATGGTAACTGGACTTCAGAATAAGCTCATCACGGTCACCACATACATTTTGTCGTGCTAACCAACATGTGGTTGGATGGTTAGAGGACAGTGGTTTCTCGAGCCCACCAAGGTTAAAGTCCCGGTGCTCGCATTTATCTTGTGTTAATTTCGGTATTTTCCGGCGACGTACGTTTAGTGGGAGGAGACGTTCCACTCGACTACAAGGCACCTATGGTGACTTCGTGAAATCTCAAGATCATATATGCTGGCCCACTCTCTCAAAGGTGCTCATAGGGGTAGGGTTCGCGTGTGTGCGCTTATAGCGGTGAGTGCTTGCGCGTATATATGAGCCCTTGCGTCTGTACCGTGTTAAACAAATACATGTCATGATTATACGGTCACTGGCTCACCCGTACAACTCCGTATTATGTTGATGACACAATCAATTGACCAGTCAAACGTTCCATGCGGCGCAACTAGTGTTGCACCATCGGGGCGCGTAACCGTGGGGCCCACCTATCAGCCCGTATATGAAAGAAAGAAATGGTAGTTTGAGTCTGTAATGTGTTAATAAAATAGGAGTACATTTTAGGGTGATCATACGGTCACTGGCTCACCATACAGCTCCATAATTTGTTGATAACATGATCAATTAACCAGTCAAACGGTTCACATTCAGCAGTGCACATTACCATAGGGCCCACCCATCAGCGTGTATATGAAGGACAAAAATGGTAATAAATGAGTGGTTTCGGGGAGGGCGGGCCAGCCGCGGGTGGCGGGGGCTGGCGGTTCGGTCGGTGGTGGCTAGCGGCTCAGGGGGTGGAGTTTGATGATAAACTAGAGGCCCTTGATTTCGTATCCAACGGCTGGAAAATCTAATGACCAGAGATGAAGAAGTCAGTCGACTGACGTGTAGCCTCACCCCGCACGTACGCATGCACGCACGCAAGACACGCACGCATGTAGGCGTGCAACACTGACACGTACACACGCACGCATGCTGGCGTGCAACACTGACACGTACACATGCACTCACGAACACACGCACGTACGCACCCATGCATGCAACACTGAAACGTACCCTTGCATGCACGCAACAGTCACACGCCTGCATGCACACAGCACACGACGCAAGACACACGTTCAACCTATACGTGCATGCACCCTTTGTTAAGGACATGGATTGTTACGGGTATTAATCAATCTTATTTGTGATAAGCAGAACATTGATGTTTGCAGCGGTCTTTATGAATCACAATGTATCGAACGGGCTATCAACATAGTAGGCTTATCTACATGAAAAAAGATGACGTCACACTCAATGAACAATCATCTTTTTATGAAATGCCCGCTTCTGACCGCCCTAGCCCACCAAAGGTTCCTCTGCTGTGCGCTGCCTGCATTGGGTCACTGACATGCATGCCATGCACCCAAAGACCCCACATGTCAATGGAAGAATGGCGCAGTGTCCTAGGTTAGAGTCGAGGGCGCCACTCGCGGCACGCCCGGCTGAACACGCCTCTGTGCCGCATTCAAATGCCTCCATGAAACCCGCCCGTGTGGAAGCCGAGAAACCCACTTTGGACACACGTTCGTTCATGACCGGGCCGCACCCCTATCTCCTCCACCATTTTGTCCACTCTTACAATGGCTTACGAAGAATAGTTATACCGCATCCAAGCCGGCTGGGTAGCCCGCCGGATACGAGCTATGCAGCTCGCTGATCCACCTCCCTCCCCTTGCCCGACGGAGCCAGTTACCGCCCCAAGACGTGGAATTTTGCCATGTGTTGTTTTCATGGACTAGCAAGATGCCCGTGCATTGCACGGAACATCAAGATGCATTTTTTTACAAACTCCCGCATGCATGCAAGGGATAATTAATGTCCTCCTTTGCTAGTACCATGAGGCAAACACCATTAATATTGCATCGATTAGTGTTAGTGGCCTTGTATATCTGCAAATTGTAATTTTGATAGTGGCCCCTTGTATATAAAAATGGAGGGAGAAAGATGAGAGATAAGGTGAGGAGGAGAGGGGCGTGGTGGTGACTGGTGGTCGGACTGGGCGGAGGCATGGGGATGGACGGCGCATTATGTCTAGGTTTGTATCTCTCTCACACACACCCACGTAGGTGAGGGACGTGCACGAAGAGAAGAGGTGCACGCACGGCGCACGTACTCCCATCTCTTTCCCAACCACACCCGCGCGGGTACACGGTGGAGCTCATTTCTGTACGAAAAAGGCAGCCCACGTGGTAATTTGGCATGTGTACTGGTTGTCCACTTGGTGGAGGGAGGATCCATCTACCACGGGTGAACAAACAAATTGCGACTTGACGCGTTATGTTAAATTAAAAAAAGAGGCAAACCATGTGGGGCCTACCTTAGATGCAAGGCTCTATACACTGGAGTACTTTTGATGTGTCCCGTCAACTCGCAGAATGAGGAGAAGCTTGCTTAGTACGCCGTCTCCCCCGCCCACGAGCGCGGTGGCTCACAGGATGAGGTGAAGCTTGCTTACTAGTACGCCTTACGCCCGCTCCCTCGCCCACGCGCATGGTGGCTCGCAGCACGAGGAGAAAATTTTACTACTCCCTCCGTTTACTCCTCGTCCCTACTACGTACTTTGGTTAGTACTCCCTCCATTTACTTATACAAGGCGACTATAAAAAAATACATTTTGCATCTATACAAGGCCACAAATAGTAATCGAGACAAAAGTTAGTACTCCCTCCTTTCCAGTTTATGGCTCAATTTCAAAATCTCTCCAACCAAGGTAGACGGTGAGTGGTCAAATTAATTTCGTATTTTGCACAAGTAATTAGTACGCTCGTTTATCTCAAGAAGTTATGTTTACCGAGGCATTAATTAGAACGAATGCATGAATGACCACTAAATTTCCATGAACTTGTACATGCATTGGTTAGTTTCCTCTTGACACTGCTTGCGTCGGGTGATCTAACGCACCTCAAAATCCAACATGTAATGGTACTACTACTAGTAGTATAGTAGAATTGAGACTTACCAAATGGAAAAACGAATGTTTTTTAGATGAGCCCTATAAACCCTAGTGGGTACGTACTCCATAAAAACAGATTTTTCCAGAACTAAGTCGCTCCCTTTAATGAATTCTGTAGTATACTCCTCCGTCGACGCTCCCTTTCATGAATTATGTACTTCCTGTCACCGACATGTGGGACATATAGCAACCGGGTCTAGTAGTAGTAATGAGCAATGAGACGTCAAATCACAATGCTGCACTTTCCCAGATGGACGAAGCAACCATTATTTCACACTTCGGTTCGCCATCATCTCAAACCACGTACTAGTATTGCTTCTGCCTCAAGAGGGACATGCGCATCGCCTTGGTACATCATGACACGTGGGACCGCATGACAGGCCATGCTCCCCCGCCGATCGCTCGGTAAAATCACCTCATTTTTACTATACTTCCTCCGTATCGGTTTACTACATGGCATGCACGTCGTTCTAGGTTGAGAATTTAACTGGCTATATATGTGATGAACAGTACCTCTAGCCTTTTAAAAAATATATACTTTTGTACAGCAGTAGTATCGATGGATTGCGCCATGGAGCAAAACTTGATATTAAAAAAAGGTGGTATACATATAGAGAGCGCTCGTCGCCAAATTATGCATATAATACTATTAAAAAGGCTAGTCACAATAATGGTGTCCAGCACAACCCACCCCTCAAATAAAACTAAGAGGGTGCTTAGATACGTTTTAGTCCCATGACTAAAAGTAGTGGGACTAAAACATGCTAGCCTCACCCATGCTTGGATCCAAATACTAAAAAGGATAAAATCAAGTTAATGAGCATTTATTATCCTCCAAACCCTCCAATCCAGAACTCGCATGTGTTAAAGGAGAGGAGTTAAATGAGTAGAGAGAGGGCTAATCCACATTTTAGTAGGGGTACCCCTGACTAAATTTTTTTAGTCTCAAGACTAGTTTTAGCCCCTCTTTAGTCAGGGGTGCTTGGAACTTTAGCCTCTTAAAGAAACTATTTTTAGTCAGACTAAAATAAGTCCCTTGGATCCAAGCACCCTCTAAGCATCCTGGAATTCTTTGACAAAACTAAGCACCCTGAAATTCTTTGACAACTAAACTGCTGGGTATATGATGTTGGCCATATATATTGTACGTGTATAATATGAAGAAACGAGTGGTAGTACTATACCAACTAAAAGATGAAATGTAAGAAATACTAGTATGTACGTACTGAAGAGTTAAAGTAACGAGAAGAAACATAACATAATTCTGCTGGGGGCTCAGCACAACACACCCCTCAAATTAAATTAAGCACACTTGAAATTAAACTCTGCAACTATTCTGGTAGACACTGCATTAGAACCACCATGAGCAACAACACTGCCACCTTACTCGGAGTCCTCGTCCACGTCCTCGACTTCGTCCTTGTCCCTCTTCCTCTTGGCTGATACTTCTTTGCTTGAACCGCACACTTGGCTATTGCTCTTCATCCAACCCTTGTAGATATTGAAGCAAAGGTAGCCATCCATTGCAGCATAGTGGATGTGGTCTATATCTAGTACATTCTGCTACCATGCATGACGATGAAACATGTATGGAGGTTTCTCCAGTTTACCGTACGAAGGATGAACCATGGCTCCTGCCAGGGTCAGCATTGAAGGCTGACGAGAGGACACCAGCCGATTCTTCTAGAGGTCGAAGGGGTTGCCTACAACGAGACCTATCCGACGCAGGACATCCCTGTCGTTCTTAAAGTCTACAGTAATGAATTTCACTGTTTTGTCCTTGAGGAAGTTCTTAAAATCCTGCCACTCAACGTCGGCATGGCATATGTGGTAGACCAAGCAAACGTTATCTACGCAAACCTGGATCACGGCGGGCTTCTTCCTCTCTTCGTCCTTTAGATCCTTCTCTAGTCCCAGGACTGTGGTGTACTCAACATCTAGCCCAGCGACTGAGGGAGTCCTGGATTTGGGGGTCTCCGGACAGTCGGACTATCTCCATTGGTCGGACTGTTAGACTATGAAGATGCAAGATTGAAGACTTCGTCTCGTGTCCGGGTGGGACTCTACTTGGCGTCGAAGGCAAACTAGGAAATACGTATATGGATATCTCCTCCTTTGTAACCGAGCTTGTGTAACCCTAACCCTCTCCGGTGTCTATATAAACCGAAGGGTTTTAGTCCGTAGGACATCAATCACAACATACAATCATACCGTAGGCTAGCTTCTAGGGTTTAGCCTCTCTGATCTCGTGGTAGATCTACTCTTGTAACACCCATATCTTCAATATTAATCAAGCAGGACGTAGGGTTTTACCTCCATCAAGAGGGCCCGAACCTGGGTAAAACTTCATGTCCCTTGTCTCCTGTTACCATTCGGCCTAGACGCACAGTTCGGGACCCCCTACCCGAGATCCGCCGGTTTTGACACCGACATTGGTGCTTTCATTGAGAGTTCCTCTATGTCGTCACCGTTAGGCTTGATGGCTCCTACTATCATCGATAGAGATGCGGTCCAGGGTGAGACTTTTCTCCCCAGACAGATCTTCGTATTCGGCGACTTTGCACTGTGGGCTAATTCGCTTGACCATCTGGAGCAGATTGAAAGCTACGCCCCTGGCCATCAGGTCAGATTTGGAAGTTTGAATTACACGGCCAACATCCATGGGGACTTGATCTTCGACGGATTCAAGCCACAGCCGGGCGCGCCGCACTGTCGCGATGGGTATGACCTAGGTCTACCATCGGACGGTACCCCAGAGGTCGCGCCCGCATCAGCTCCGACCCTTAGCTCGGAGCCAGCTGCGCCAATCGAGGACGGGTGGCTAGACACCGCCTCAGGGGCTGCAGTCTCGACGGCGATCGAGCCAAACACCACCATAATCCTCTGCGCAGCCCGTGACTCCAAGGTTCCGGACTCTCCTCCGGACCCGAACCATCCGCGCCCCTGCCAATCGAATCCGACTGGGCGCCGATCATGGAATTCACCGCTGCGGATATCTTTCAGCACTCGCCCTTCGGCGACATTCTGAATTCACTAAGGTCTCTCTCTTTGTCAGGAGAGCCCTGGCCGGATTATGGCCAACAGGACCGGGATACGGACGACGAAGAAATTCGACGCCCACCCACCACCCACTTTGTAGCCACTGTCGATTATTTGACCGACATGCTCAACTTCGACTACGAAGACATCGACCGTATGGACGACGATGTAGGAGACGAACATGAGCCAGCACCTAGGCACTGGAAGGCCACCTCGTCGTATGACATATACATGGTGGATACACCCAATGAAGGCAACGGCGATGAGATAGCGGAGGATGACCCCTCCAAGAAGCAACCCAAGCGCCGACGTCAGCGGCGCCGCTCTAAGTCCCGCCAAAGCAAAAGTGGTGATACCGGCACAGGAGATAATAACACTCCGGATAGCGCCGAAGACAACAAAAATCCCCTCCAGCAAGAGTTAGATCAGGAGGATGAAGGAGCCAGCTCTCCTGAGAGAGCGGATGGCGGAGAGGAGGAGGATGACAATTACATGCCCCCCTCCAAAGACGAGGCAAGCCTCGGCGACGATGAATTCACCGTACCAGAGGATCCCGTCGAACAAGAGGCTTCAAGCACAGGCTTATGGCCACGGCAAATAGCCTGAAGAAAAAGCAGCAGCAGCTTCAAGCTGATCAAGATCTGCTAGCTGACAAATGGACTGAAGTCCTCGCAGCCGAGGAATATAAACTCGAGCGTCCCTCCAAGACTTACCCAAGGAACAGGTTACTACCCCGACTGGAGGAAGAAGCATATGATATGGCTGATCGGCCACCTCGTGGCCGCGATACAGAGGCATTCCAGCCAAAAGCTCAGCCGCCACCCCAACGCCATCCAAATAAAAAGGCATGGGGAGATACACTAGACCTGCGAGACATATTGGAGGACAAAGCAAAGCATTCAAGATCGATCTACGGATCACAAGGGCGCACCACTCTACGAGATGGTAAACATCACGCCGGATACAGTAAAAGCAAATCCGGCCGGGCCGAACACAGCGGGTAGGATCTATACGAGCTGCATCGCGATATAGCCCAATACAAAGGCGCCGCACACCCCTTATGCTTCACAGACGAAGTAATGGAACATAAATTCCCAGAAGGTTTCAAACCTATAAACATTGAATCATACGACGGTACAACAGATCCCGCGGTATGGATTGAGGACTTCCTCCTCCACATCCACATGGCCCGCGGTGATGACTTACATGCCATCAAATACCTCCCACTAAAACTCAAAGGACCAGCGCGACATTAGCTTAATAGCTTGCCAGTGGACTCCATTAGCTGTTGGGAAGATCTGGAAGCCACATTCCTCAACAACTTTCAGGGCACTTATGTGCGACCACTAGATGCGGATGACTTGAGCCACATAATTCAGCAGCCAGAAGAGTCGGCCAGGCAATTCTGGACTCAGTTCCTTACAAAGAAAAATCAAATCGTCGATTGTCCGGATGCGGAGGCCTTAGCGGCTTTCAAGCACAACATCCGAGACGAGTGGCTAGCCCGGCACCTTGGTCAGGAAAAGCCGAAATCTATGGCAGCCCTCACGACGCTCATGACCCGCTTTTGTGCGGGAGAAGGCAGCTGGTTGGCTCGCAGTAACAACATATCAAAGAACCATGGTACCTCAGATACCAAGGACGGCAACAGCAGGTCACGTTGCAACAAGCATAAGCGCCGCATTAACGGTGAAAGTACTGAGGATACGACAGTCAATGCCGGATTCAAAGGCTCTAAACCCGGTCAGCGGAAAAAACCATTCAAACAAATTACGCCGGGTCCGTCCAGCTTGGACCGCATACTCGATCGCTCATGTCAAATACACGGCACCCCAGACAAGCCAGCTAATCACACCAACATGGATTGTTGGGTGTTCAAGCAGGCCGGCAAGTTAATCGCCAAAAACAAGGACAAGGGGCCGCATAGCGATGACGAGGACGAACCCCGGCAGCCGCACACTGGAGGACAGAAGAGGTTTCCCCCGCAAGTGCGGACGGTGAACATGATATACGCAACCCACATCCCCAAGAGGGAGCGGAAGCGTGCGCTCAGGGATGTATATGCGCTGGAGCCAGTCGCCCCAAAGTTTAACCCTTGGTCCTCCTGTCCGATCACCTTTGATCGCATGGACCACCCCACTAGTATCCGTCACGGCGGATTCGCTGCATTGGTCCTAAACCCAATCATCGACGGATTTCACCTCACTCGAGTCCTTATGGACGGCGGCAGCAGCCCGAACATGCTTTATCAGGACACAGTGTGCAAAATGGGTATAGACCCCTCAAGGATCAAACCCACAAAGACGACCTTTAAAGGCGTCATTCCAGGCGTAGAGGCCCACTGCACAGGCTCAATTACACTGGAAGTGGTCTTCGGATCCCCGGATAACTTACGAAGCGAAGAGTTAATCTTCGATATAGTCCCGTTCCGCAGTGGTTACCACGCGCTGCTTGGACGTACCGCATTCGCTAGATCCAATGCGGTGCCACATTATGCATACCTCAAGCTCAAGATGCCTGGACCTCGCGGAGTTATTACAGTCAACGGAAACACAGAGCGCTCTCTCCGAATAGAGGAGCACACCACAGCCCTTGCAGCAGAAGCGCAAAGCAGCCTCTCAAGGCAATCTGCCAGTTCGGCGTTTCAAAGCCCAAACACCTTCAAGCGCGCTCGGGGCAATCGGCAAACAGACCGCCTGGCGCGATCTGAGCTCGCGTAGCAATACGACGGCCACCCCAATCCCAGCCCAACGGTGTTGTTCGTGCCGCGCGTACATAATTGCGCATTAAAAATACCATGGGCACAGGTGGGGAGGGGGGCACAACCACGGCACGCCCCAAAACGCGGCCTAAACTGCACCAGGGGCTTCCCGTTTGGTTATTTTTCTTTTTCTTTCAGGACTTCAATCTCTGGAAACACTGTTCGGCAGCTCTATTGCCGAACACATGATACAGCAACCAAGGAGGCCGACAACTACGGAATTCCCAGGTGGATTACAGATTTCATATAATTCCTCAGCTCGCCCTTGGAAGGGACACGGTCCTACTCTTTTGCTTATTACACTATTTGTATCACTCTGCTTTAATGCAATTTTTCAATATACAATGTGCGACATTACAACTATTATTGCGTTTATGTTATATATATATATATATATATATATATATATATCTATGTGTTCATTAACGACGCCTTGCAACCGTACACTCTGGTACGGCCGATGCACCAGGGGCTTACGTACCCAAAATATGGTGTGAAAAGTCCGAACACTTTCACAAGTGCGGCACCCCGAACTTATAGCATTATATGCATCAGCTCCGAATCATGTCTTTGGTCAAATGTTGGGTTTGCACGCTCCTATGTTTTGGTACATTACGTTCTGCTCTATCGGCTAAGGTAGCGCTAGGAGAACTACTACGATTGTGCCCCGGTTCTGCCGGGCCGAGCACCTCAGTAGAGAAAGCTAAAACTGATTGTCATGATAAGGTGAGAGACTGGTCGCTGTTCGGCGAGGTTTTTCGAGTCCCTAAAGACTTATGCCGCTTAGGGCGAGGGGCCGGCTCCGTTCGTCTTACAGGCGTGTATCGCGCCCCGAATTCGGCCTTCCGAATACCAGGGGCTTCGCTAAAATTTAAAATTATAGAATTCTATGGCTAAGTGAGAGTGATAAATCATTATTAGTCTGGTTGCCTTGTTCGTTGTGCTGAGCACCTCCCTCGAAGGACCCAAAAATGGGAACAAGAGTGCGCAGGTTTATCCCGAACACCCCAACACTCGTGGTATGGGGGCAGAAGCCGAGGACTAGCCATCTCTCAGATTGGATAAACAGACAAACAGAAGGTAATATTTTAAATTCACACAAGCGTTGCATAGCGCATATGAAACAAGTTTTCATCTCATAGGATAAAAAACAAGCAAGTTTCATTCAAATATTACTTTTTGCGAACACTCATCCGCGATAAGACGGGCGCCCGGCAGAACACCCTCGTAGTACATCTCAGGGTGGTGATACTCCTTGCCCTCCGGCGGCCCCTCCTTGATCAGCTTCACGGCGTCTAGCTTGACCCACTTCGTTTTTACATGGGCGAAGGCCCGGCGTGCACCTTCAATGCAGACGGATCGCTTGACGACCTCCAGCCGTGGGCAGGCATCCAAAAGCCGTCTCACCAGGCCAAAGAAGCTATTCGGAAGGGCATCGCCAGGCCATAACCGGACTATGAAACCATTCATGGCCTGATCGGCCGCCTTATGTAGCTCGGCCATCTGCTTCAGCTGGTCACTCATTGGCACCGGATGTTCGGCCTCAGCATACTGAGACCAAAACATCTTCTCCATCGAGCTTCCATCCTCGGCCTGGTAAAATTGTGTGGCATCGGACACACTGCGGGGCAAATCTATGAATGCTCCTGAAGAGCTCCGAATTCGGGTAAGTAATCGGTAAATTACTTTGACATGCTTGCTTTGCATATAGAAAGCCTTACCCGCCTCTATCTTCTTCATCACGTCGATCTCTTGGAGGGCCTTTTGGGCTTCGCCCTTGGCACTCTTCGCGCTCTCACGGGCCACGGCAAGCACAGACTCTCACGTCTTCAAGTCTAGCTCCAACGCCTCGTGCTTCGTCACGAGAGCTGGAGCTCTTGCTGCACCTCGCCCACCCGAGCCTCGTGCCTCTCTCGCTCGGTGCGCTCCTTGGCCGCTGTATCTTCGGCCTTGGTCAGCGCCTGCTTCAGGGTCGCCACCTCGGTCGTGGCCCCTGGCAAAACATACAATGATCCTGTCATTTTGCAATCGTGTCCTTTTTTATATACATATATCTATAGACGGGGTATTACTTACCCTTGTTCTCCTCGAGCTGCCTCTTAGCAAGGCCGAGCTCTTTCTAGGACCCCTCGAGGGCCTCCTTCAGTATGGCGACCTCCGTAGTTAGTGCGGCGGATGCCAGAAGCGAAGCCTGCATATGCATATTGACATACTTATATTAGACTCCTGTGATATTATTTGATCCTCTGTTTGGCTTTTCTTTGCGAACACCGAACAAAGCATCAGGGGCTACTATCTATGCGGTAATATTTCTACTACATTTTAAAACACTTACCTCAAAGCCTGTTAGAAGGCTAGTACAGGCTTCAGTCAATCCGCTCTTGGCGGACTGAACCTTCTGGATCACCACACTCATGATAGTGCGGTGCTCCTCCTCGATGGAAGCGCTGCGAAGCACTTCCAACATAGTGTCCGGCGCCTCTGGATGGACAGAGGTCACAGGCATAGGCGTCTCACCCCCCTTAGAAGGGGCCGCCTACCCGAGCTCGGAGCCGTTGGAGGGTCCGGTGCGGTGTTCGGCTTAGGGCCGAACTCGGAGCTCTCGGGGACCCCGTCCCCTCGGCTCCCGGAGTCCGGAAGGTCGCCTTGAGGCGCCTCCGGGACTGTCCCCCCTCGATCCGGTGCCTCTTGAGATAGTACCTCGGTGTCGTCGGCTGGATGAGGGGAGGTGGCGGTCGGGACTGGATCGCTATCCATGTCTGACGCGCCCAGGGAGCCGTCCGAGGATACCTTGATATTGGCTTGGGGCGGCCTGCAAAATGGAGTTCGGCGTTAGGGAAAGCAATGCGACAAAGGAATCCTATGGGTTACTTTGGTATCCGAATACTTACGATCTCCCTTGGGGCTTGCCCCTGGGCAACCACTCGTCTTCACTTTCGTCGGCGGCGGTGGAGCTGTCCGGAAGGAGCGTCCTTCCCTTCTTGGACCCTCCGGCCTCCCCAGTTGGGGCGGCCTTCCTTTTCTTACCTCCCCCAGTCGGTGGGGGAGCCTCTTCTTCCTCTTCCTCGTCTTCGGGGGAAGAGTGCGCCGCGGACTCATCGGACGGTGAGTCCGCGCCTGGCGTCGGGAACTCTTTCGAGCTCCCTTGGCCTTCTGGGTCTTCTCCGGCACCTTATAAGGGGCTGGAGTCAACATCTTCGCCAGAAGGGCGTCTGCAGGGCCTTCGGGCAAAGGAGCCGGACAGTCGATTTGTCCGGCCATCTTCTGCCAGTCCTGTTAACGGCACGGGAGTTTAGATCCCGCATAGAATCAGTCTATATAGAAAACAAGTATCCTGTGAAAGGTAAAACAACTTACCTCACTGGCGTGGCGCTTCGCGTTGAATCCGCGATCCTCGGTAATGGGGGGAGGGACCGCGGCGCCCTTGAACAGCACCCTCCAGGCATTTTCATGAGTCGTGTCGAAGAGCCTGTTCTAAGTGCTGCGCCGGATTGAATTCACACAAGGTAAACTCCCGTTGTTGGCACGGGAGTATCCGGTGGACGAGCATAACCTGGACTATGTTGACAAGCTTGAGCTTCTTATCCACCATGTTCTGAATACATGACTGGAGTCCGGTCAGCTCTTTTGAATTACCCCAGGACAGGCCCTTCTCTTTCTAGGAGGTGAGCCGCATGGGGATGCCAGATCGGAACTCGGGGCCCGCTACCCATGCGAGGTCGCGCGGCTCGGTGATATAGAACCACCCGATTGCCACCCCTTTATGGTGTCCACGAAGGTGCCCTCGAGCCATGTGATGTTGGGCATCTTGCCCACCATGGCGCCTCCGCACTCCGCCTGGCGGCCGCTCACTACCTTCGGCTTGACATTGAAGGTCTTCAGCCATAAGCCGAAGTGGGGCTTGATGCGGAGGAAGGCCTCGCACACGACGATGAACGCCAAGATGTTGAGGATGAAGTTCGGGGCGAGATCATGGAAATCCAGGCTGTAATAAAACATGAGCCCCCGGACGAAGGGATGGAGAGGGAATCCCAGTCCGCGGAGGAAATGGGTGAGGAATACCACCCTCTCATGGGGCTCGGGGGTGGGGATGAGCTGCCCCTCATCTGGGAGCCGGTGCGCGATATCGTTGGGCAGGTATCCGGCTCTCCTCAGTTTCTTGACGTCTCCCTCCGTGACGGAGGAGACCATCCACTTGCCTCCCGCTCCGGACATGGTTGGAGAAGGTTGAGATGGAAGTGAGGACTTGGGCGCTAGAGCTCGAGTGTGCGGGAGCGGATGAGCAGAGGAGGAAGAAGCCGTGGATAGAAAGGTGAATCCTTATCCCTTTATATGGGCGGACAAAATTAAACGTCCCCACTTGCCTGGTAAAACTCACTTATCCCCCAAGCGCTGCAATTGATGGCATGGTTGGGTTAACCACGCCCGTATTGATGAGAATCCCGTAATAAGGGGACACGATCTCTGCTTTGACAAGACGTGTCAAAAAACTGCCTCGCGTTATGTGTGGGGCTGGTTAAAAGAAATGGTTCGAATAATCACCGGGCCATGACGTAACGTCATGTTGCCAAAACAAGCTAGCGGATTAGATCTGCGAAAACATTATTCTCTAAGGTGAAATGTGGAACTTATTTTGCAGGGTCGGACACTATCCTTGTATTCAAGTTCTTCTGTGATGTATTCGGAGAAGGAACCCGCCTTGCAATGCCGAAGACAACTGCGCGCTGGACTCATCGTCATTGAAGCCTGGTTTAGGGGCTACTGAGGGAGTCCTGGATTAGGGGGTCTCCGGACAGCCGGACTATCTCCATTGGTCGGACTGTTAGACTATGAAGATGCAAGATTGAAGACTTCGTCTCGTGTTCGGATGGGACTCTACTTGGCGTGGAAGGCAAGCTAGGAAAAACGTATATGGATATCTCCTGCTTTGTAACCGACCTTGTGTAACCCTAACCCTCTCCGGTGTCTATATAAACCGAAGGGTTTTAGTCCGTAGGACATCAATCACAACATACAATCATACCGTAGGCTAGCTTCTAGGGTTTAGCCTCTCTGATCTCGTGGTAGATCTACTCTTGTAACACCCATATCTTCAATATTAATCAAGCAGGACGCAGGGTTTTACCTCCATCAAGAGGGCCCGAACCTGGGTAAAACTTTGTGTCCCTTGTCTCCTCTTACCATCCGGCCTAGACGCACAGTTCGGGACCCCCTACCCGAGATCCGCCGGTTTTGACACCGACAGCGACCCACTCATTATCTGAGTTTTCGAACATGCGTCTGAAGCGAGAAAGGCATGCTTTCACCGTCACGGAAGAACAGGTGTAGATGACGTCGAACTCATCGCCGGTGATGGTTCTAACCTTGTACTCACCGCCGATTGTGGAGATTTGGGACGCCATGGATTTGGGAGGAGGGTTAGGATTAGTGGAACCACTGTAATGTGAATGGACGGGACGACTAGGAGCGAACCGCCGTAGTATTGAAGGACGTGCGGGGATGAGTAGGAGCGAACTGCCAGCGTGCGAACGACAGGGTAGTGGCTTTCCATTCTCCAATGATACGGGCTTCCGAGAGCCCTTGGATCTGAGATCGAATGGTTGCATGGCACGATTCTAGACCCATGGGTGAATATCCTATCCTGGAGGGTTATTTTGCAAATTTTCAGCAACTTAGCATGCGACCATTTGATCTCAGATCCAAGGGCTGCTAGCAGCCCGTATCATGGTCGCACCTACCACGACCGTCACGTCGCTCGCGCGGTCGCGCCCTTGGAGATTTAGCATGGTGCGTTAGGCTATCTGATGTTGGCATGTCATACAAAGTCATCACTTAGTCACTCATACTACAACAAGGTTGTCTATAAGTGTATTTTTTTACTCCTCTCTATCTCTTTCTTCGTACTCAAGGAAGAAACGGTGCTAAGCGCGTGTATTCATTGCATTTGCCAAGGAGTGACCTCTTCCAATGAAATGGTGTTGCTAAGTTGCTTCATTTAATTAGCTATAGACTCAAAATTGTCTTTTCACCTAGGTACACGCGCTTAGCACCATTTCTTCATTGGGTCACCAAACTAGTCTCTCTCTCTTCTTGATTAACTTGCCACATCAGACTTTATGCTTATGTGGCAAGCTTAAGCACCTGTAGGAGCAAGTAAAAGTAAGTACAATAGTGCGCTTTACATGGCATTTTTGCATATCTGGAGGAAAGAGAGGCAAGGAAAAAGTGGAGAAGTGGGCTCTCATGCAAGAGCCAGCCTCTACTACATGGTGGAGCATTGGGAGAGGCACCTGTATGGAGGTGGTCAGGAATCTGGAAGACTCACGCCGGTCATAGCGCCGCAGTTAAAATGATACTGGCAAGTCAAATCATGGGGCCCCACCTGTCCAGCAGTAACTCGCTGTCAAATCACACAGCCCTACATTTGCAGCAGCCTACTCCCTCGTCTTCTCCCGTCTCTGTCGAACCGACTAGGCGGAACTGCCCCGCCGCCTACCGCGCAGGAAAAGCCCCGCCCTCGACTTTTAAATACAACTACATCCGCTTAAGAATCCAATGATATACTTTTTGTGACATAGTAACTCATATTTAGTTAGTCAAATGGATGACCTAGAACTACGTGCAGGCCCTATAAACCGAGACGCCTAAAAATAAAAAAACCGAGACGGAGAGGGTAGTTCAGCACGTATCTTTTTAGATCAATATAGTCGGGATTCACCAAGGAGCAAAACCAAGTGGTAGGCTGCTCCTGTCGTGTTGGCGTAGCAACTCAAGCAGGGTCGGTCTGCACACGAAATGGCGACACACTTAACAGGACCCCACATGTGGCTCATCCACCATCTTGTTCCACGTGCGATGCACCAAATTACAGTTCGGAGCAGCGGTTGGAATTGGAGTCACCCCGGTCGTAGCGCCGCAGTAGTAGAAAATGAGCGATGAGGGGTCAAATCACAAAGCCCCACCTTTCCCTCATTAAGCTGGACGGACGAAGCAACCATCATTTCACTCTAGGGCGCAAGAGCATAAAGAAAAGAGAAAACAATGATGCGTGCGGCAGCTACCTAGGGCACCCTAGGGTAGGGGTCTCCACTACAGATCCTTTTTTTAAAGCGCCTCCACTACAAATCGGCTTCTCCCTCGTCCTCTTGAAGAAAACCGATGATGAGTGCGGCGGTAGGGTCTATAGGAGTACTACGTCGTGCGGGGCCACGCCATAGTAAACGGGTTCGAGCCGACGCTTTAAATATGTGTGTGCCGCTTGGTTTTACGGGAACGAGGCAGCATTTTGGGTTCGGGGACCAATGGAGATATAGTACGTACAAAAAATTGTGGACGTAGGTTCGACCGAAAGGCAATGATGCATGGGCCCTGCATTTTGATATACCCGGGGCCGCGTGAAATTTGCTACTCTACTCAAAACTAGTAAGGTACACATGTATTGAACGCATGAGATTTCGAAACCAAATTATGAATAAATACACACTATAGGATGTAAAGATTTGAGTCATATATGCATGATGTAGATGTTTGCTTAGTTCTTATAGTTCATCTCATTCAGAATCAATAAGTTTTATAAAAATGTTAAGATTCATGGGGTTGTGCATTGTACTCCCTCCGTTCCAAAATAGATGACCCAACTTTGCACTAACTTTGTACAAAGTTAGTGCAAAGTTGGGTCATCTATTTTGGAACAGGGGGAGTAAATCATAAAGTAAAAAACAAATAATGGCAAGTCATTTAGAAAAATAATAAATTATGATGCGGAAGATTCTAGAACAAAGGAGAAGTGCTTGTGTTTTGAGGTTTGTGCATTATGCTTAAGTTCAACCATGGAGTCTTCTAAATTGTACATGTGGCAGATTTGGTGGAATGTTGATGATATCCAACGGCCAGTAGTGCTCGGATTTGCCTATCTCTGCACTGTCGGGTTAGCTTCATCCAGTGACCATCTTTCAAAGTTATTGGCACACTATATAGTTCTTGTGCCATAGTTGCATGTTTTGGAAAAAAGCTACTAATGGGTTGTACTATCTATTTAGGAATAGAAGATGTATACATGGAAGTTGTAGGGAAAGAGATGACATGGAGCATCTCAATTCCTATGGATAGGGATTGGAAAAGAGATGTCATTTGGTTCACATCATAGGAACTTTTCTATTGAATATAGAGATGACATGTTTCTCAATTCCTATGAGGAGGGTTTAGAAAAGAGATGTAATTTGGTTCATATCATAGGAACTTTTCTATTGAATATACGCTAATGTTTATTTTCCTTTGAAATTAAGGGAGTATACGAATCCATTCATATGAACCAAGTGGCTCTAAAGCTATAGGAATGATATCATGTTTATTTCCTTTGAAATGTGGAGTATATGAATCTATTCCTATGAACCAATTGGCTCTGAAGGAAAAAAATCCTATAAAAATCATATCATATAGAGTTCCTATGATATTCCTCGACACTAAAGGATGCTTGAAATTGCTGCGGGTGATACGATGGTCTTTCTTTGTAGACTCCTCACCCAACTTTATAGTTACCTCTCGAAGATGAATGAAATGATATATACATGGTATTCTACATGTGCAATTTGGTACACGAAAACTCGGTAAAAGTTTGCGAGGTTCGAATTTTCAATAAAGCTATATGCACTGCATTTCGGAACGAAGGGAGAATACGGTAGTTGCTAACACTCACGTGGAAGATTTGTGTGTAGGAGGAGTGGCTGTTCTGTTAAATGACATGGAAAAACTGACACTGTCGGATGCCGATCTAACGGTCCTTACGGCATTCGTCAGGAAAGGGCTTGTGGCGAACATTTGTCAGATAATGGTTTACGGACACATGCATTGCATTGATGCGTGCCCCCCTCTCTCTCACGCACACGCACCCTCACGAGTCACGACTCTCCCGAGTCCTCTCGCAGACTCGCACGTCACACCCACTGTCTATCTGCAGGTAGACGTCACGCACATATGTGCTCTTCACACCCTACCCTCAGAACTTCTAAAAAACAAAAGACGGCGCGCACATTTTATTTTAGCTCACACGTCACACACTTGTACTATTACTCTTGTGGCGAACGTTCTTTGGGCATAGTATATTGTACTCTCACGAAGAGAAGCGGTGCACGCACGCACTAGTTCTCTCACACCCCCTCGCGGGTACACGTAGGAGCGCATTTTTTTGAAGCTGGTACAACACAATCACTCCACTATATATAAAAGCAGGAGCCTTAGCACTTGATTTACTAGGGTTCCTCTCGTTCACTCTCTCGTGCTCTCCATATCTAAGCAACCCATAGGTGGCGACACTCTCTCTCAGCTCACGGCTGGTCACAAATCCGGCCGGACAACCTCGACCGGGGCAGGGGTGTAGGTGCATCGTTCACGCTGTCGTCGGCGGCGAGGGAGGAGACCAACGGCTGCCCGCGCATCCCGATCGGCGGCCGTGCCGTTCTCTCCGAGAGAGCGCCGGCTCGGGAGGGCCTCCGACCCCTTTTTCCTCCCTGCGGTATTGTGGCCAAGATGCGGCCTCCCGACGCCATCTTTGCGACATGCCGACGACCCTCAGGTATATATTCCTTCGAAACATGCCTTGCTCTACTGCCCCAGCTCTCTTTGTGTGGATCCTTTTCTACTTTCGTCCGCTATTCCAAAGCCACCTAGACTTCTACTAAGGCACGTGCTTTGCACGTATGTTCTGTATGATAGATACTCATATACCTTCTTTTTAGAGAGAGAAATGGGTACTCGTATCTTGAGTAGATATCATAGTGTGTTTGTTTGCATGATCTAAGGACTATTCTGAAATAAGAAGCAAATCACTTGCACAAATCAAACTGAGTTCCAAGTAAGAATTTGATTACAAGATAAAAGTTGTAGTTTTATTATATGCTGTTTCCTGGGTTCCACTGATGTATAGTTCCAGAGTTGTTTGACGGTTAAATGCATGTTTATGGACTATTTTGTGCAACTAAATAAGTCATTTAGGTCTGACAGACACTCATGTCCTGCATTAGCTTGAGGTATAGCTTATGTATGACTGAAATAAAATATTACACTTTTTCTGGGAATAATAAAAATATTACATTTCTCGATGAAGCAGAATAAAACTTTAGCTAGCATCAGCCATGCAATGTTATGTTATGTGAATAGTGTAAACTTTGCAGTATAGCGGCATCTAAAAAATCCATTTTTACAGTAATCTAAAAAAATTAGTTAGTAGTAGAGTGTTTATTTCCCAGGTGACAACGGGGAACCAAAATGTGCTAGCTATTTGCCAACTTGTCATACTTGCATGTGAGGAGGTGGCAACAGTTTCTAGACATTTCTCAACTTCAGTAGGTGCAATCCAGATTCAACGGGGACTTCTTTATTTGTTTACTTGGAGAGCAGGGTCGGCCATGTGCACAAGGAGTGGGAGCGAATCCGGAAGCTCTTAGCCGTCAGATCATGTCATCCTTTGTTTGATGGACGGCAGTGATATGCATGAGAGGGGAAATGAACGGTGGATTTTGAGCCAATGCTTGTTTGGGTGGGAGAACCGAAGATGGAGTGGTAAATCCAATTTCAAAACTGCCGCATTATAGTAGTAGTAGATTAGAAGTAAAGCTATTTCATACAATCGACTCAAAGCGTTGGTTCAAACAGGGAAGAAAGTGGGAAAGCTGTAGCATGAATCTAGGACTTGGTTCTAAGAAAATAGGGGAAAGTAGTAATATCTATCACTGTTTAAATAACTGTATATCTTATTTGCGCAAACAGGGATGTCTGTCTCCATATCGTTTCGGGATGTCTGTCTCCGTATCGTTTCTATCCGCGCAATCAAAAGCACACACCTCAGTTTTGGTACAGCTGCGCAAAATGAGATGGCTATCCCTCGCTTTCGTCGTCTAACCTCCCGTCTTCAAGGTATCCCTACATTGGTAGTACCTAAGGTAGAATGACCAACGCAATCTAAAAGAAGCTGATTCGTACGTTTTACTTCCTGATTGCAGTGCAGGGACGATCGAAAACAACTGCATCCTAGTCCGGAATGCACTTTCTACCAGTTCATCCATGGACCAAGGACTAGCTGGCACAGCTGCACGATGGTTTTTTGGGAGGTGCGCGGACAAGAGGCATTGTGGTCTGCTTATTTCTGCAAATAGCGGTGCTTAAATTTAGTGGAATGCACAAGCATTTCAGCTGGTCAGTACACTGCATGGTTCAGTTCAGCATTCCAACTGATACCACAATTATAATTGGTCATTCTGGAATGAGAGAACCTAACCCTGAATGGTGGCAACAAGAAAAAACCAGAGTGAACTCCAGGAAATTTAAGCCTGCCGGGAGGCCCTTTGCTCAGAGAGAAGCCTTGCTTGTTTTTTCCTGATTTGTAAACCTTCTCACAACTTTGTCTTTTGCTGTGAGCTAGTATATGTTTGTTATGTTCTATGAATCATTGAGATGTATAAAATTTCTTAACTTATGCTTTTCAAGTTTTTTATGAAGACGAGTTTAATGTGAGTGTTCCACATGAGCGCTGGACTAGCGTGTGAATGTTTGGAATTTATTACATTGTGGCCTCAATTAACTGCATGAACCACTGTAACAAGATACATAGTTGCTTATATGTCAGACAGCAGATTGTTGATCGTTAGCTGGTCGATAGCCTAGTGTTGAAGCGAGCTGAGCCAATGTGCCATGTTTTGCACAATTGCTTACAAGTGGGGTAGCACCAACAGTGTTTACAAGTACTTATGTATACGTCGGCGCACGGTTCTCGAACGAGTGCTCTATTTCGTCAAAACACACACTGCTTGTATGATAAACTGTGACAAATTATGTCTTACCATGCCATATTCATAAAAAAAACTAGTGAGGACGCATCTGTTTCGGCAACAATTACGATGGTTCTCACATGATTCACGGGCACACAAAAGTAGCAGTAGTTCCCGTAGACGGATTCAAACAGAGTACTAGCCCCAGAGGGGTCGATAACAGGAAAGGTTCGGATAATTAGACACAATCCAAACTACTATTAAACACTAGCTGGGGCAACTATTTCATGCCTCGATCTAATTTGGGCTGGACACAAGACGGACCTTGCCATGAACATCATCGAGGACGTCCCGCAGTAGCTCAATCCTGTGAACCTTCATGAAGACAACCTTGTGGTCTTGCCACTGATAAACTTGTTTGTGGAGGCATGCCATGTCATCTTCCTGCGTAAGCTTAACAAGAACAGTATTCCTCACAAACGAACGAGTAGCTTTGAACTTCTTGTGCTTCATTACACCCTGGACAACACGCCTGACAACAGTGAGGCTAGAATACAACTCTTCATTGGTATAACCACAAATGTCTTCCAGGATCCAACAGCCTAAGAACTCTATTTTCCCAGTGCGTATATTCAGGTCGTCCGCCTCATAGCGAGTGACATGTACAACCACACAATCCTTGTCTGCATCAGGGCTCTAATTGAAACAGAAACAAATTCTGAATTACTTTTCAGTATAAGAAACACAAGTTATTTAAGCCACTACGTATACCATGGCATCAAAACTAATAAAATTGTGCATTATTAATCACCACATACTTCCTTTTATAAAAAAATAACCACATACTTAGATGAAAAACCACAATCGAGATCGGCAAAGAAGGAAATCACCTTGGGCAGCTCAGCGGGGGGGGGGGGACACATCCTCGAAGGGGGAAATATGCTCCTGCAGTGCCACGGGGGCTGTAACCTCAAACGGGGCGTTGACCATCTCAGTATCTGGGGTCGCCTCAGTGGTTGCCTCCATCTTCTTGGAGCTCTCTGTCTCGTGGGGATCAGCCTCCCGCGTCTGCTCCAATATTGGCAGATCTTTGCCTGGTTCTCCTTGGTCCATCATGAAACTGACGAATACTAGGAGTCCACTGAAAGGAAAACACAATCGCAATGACAATGAAACAAAAAAGAGAGTGAGGATCGGTTACTGCTTTGCAAAAGTTCTTTTTTTCCTCTGAACGAAAATATACCAACATCACGGATCCGCTTACCTTCCCTTCGTTCGGAGAGAAGAACAGTGGCAGATGCAAGTGTTGCCTTTCTTGAAGATGGTGAGGGAGAAGGGGATTCAGCGAAGAGTGAAATGATGGTTGCTTCGTCCGTCAAACTTAGACTGCGGGGAGGTGGGGTTTTGTGATACGACGGCTCGTTACTGCCTCGCTATGACCGGGGTGACTCTCCGCCTGCATACTGCCTTCTAATTTGGTGGATGGCATTTGGGCCCACGCGCTGCATGGCCCGCATGTCGGTGAACAAAAGTATAACAACATTCAGTAGAGGGAGACGTTTCAATGACCTAGGAGGAGCCAGAAGCGGTAGAGTGTCTCCATTGTACTAGTAGTAATTGTTTTTCTGGGTAGCTGTAGAGTGTCTCCACTGTACTAGTAGTAATTGTTTCTCGGGTCCCAAGAAAAAACAGCCCATCCACACTAGTAAATAGTAAAATCAATTCAAAAACCTGGGTGCTCTTCTTCCTCCTTGCTCCCACCCACCTCACGTCAGCTCGCTCCACTTGTACCCCAAAATTCCTCACCTCACTCCTACAGAAAACCCCAGCTCTCCTTCTTCCTCACTCCTACAGAAAACCCCCAGCTCCCCTTCTTCTTCACTCGCACTACAACTAGGCTCGTCATTCGTTACTCTGCTCAAATCCGTGAGCGCGACGCGACGCCCTCGAGGAAAATGGAGTCGGCTGACCCCAGCGCCAAGAATATGAGGCTCCCGCCAGCGGCGATGCCTGTTGTAGATCTCGCACCCGGCAGTGCGGGGAGAAGCGGCGACCCCGTCCCCACCGGATCCTAGGAACCCGTAGAATCTTGGGTGGACCGCATCAGCGATCTCCCGGACGCCATCCTTGGGGAGATCATCTCGCTTCTCCCCACCAAGGATTGTTGCCGCACCGAAGTCCTCTCAATTCGGTGGTGCCCTCTATGGCACACCGTTCCCCTTAATCTCGACTATCGTCAGCTATCTCTCTTCAATGATTTTGAAATCCCCAGAGCCATCATCTCCTCCCACCAGGGCTCCGTTCAAAGCCTCTGCATCCCGTCATGCTACCTAAGCAAGCATACCATGCCCTGCACGGTGGACGGCTGGCTGGAATCCCTGAATTCACAGAACTACAGCTGCTTGAGTTCTACTATTCCCCTGGAAATCACATACCACATACCGAAAGCCATGAACTTGTGCCCTCAGCACCGATGTGCATCTCGGGGTTTTCGTCCTCTCTTCACACCGCCACCTATGCGCAGTGCTACCTACCAGACAATCTGGTACTAAACCTTCGACTCCCATTTCTCAAGAAACTTTCACTTGTGCGGGTTCGTATATCGGAGGCCTCATTGCACAGCATCATCCACTCTAGTTGCCCTGCGCTGGAGTGCTTGGTGCTTGTTTTCCCAGCTAGAATCGGTTGTCTCCAAATAAAGTCGCCTAACCTTGTAAGAATTGGAATTTCTTTTGACGGAAGGCAGCTCATCATCCAAGAGCCCCTTCACTTCAAAGGTTGATCCTTGATTCTAGTTATTCACCGTTGCAAATAACCGTCCTCTCTGTGCCTAAACTGGAGACCTTGGGTGTAATACATGATCTCTGTGCTCATTTCAATATGGTGTTTGGCTCCACAGTTCTTCAGGTACTTTATATTATCATCTACACTTGTAACCATAAGCTGCATTTTAAATTTCTGCGCATAATTTATATATCATCTTGGAGTACACATTTTGTACTAATATTATGTTCTATGCTCAATGAAGAGTTTCTCCATGGATGGCCTATCAATGGTGCTGGATTCTGTTAAGATCTTATATATCCAAATGAATAGTTTTGATCTGAACAAGATTATTGGCTTGCTGTAATGCTTTCCATGTCTGGAGAAGTTGTATATAAAGGTGATAATTTCAGCACATTGGAAGCCCGCATATAGTGTACTAGAATTAACCTTTCAGATGTTTCTCTTTCGGCACTCTTCTTTTAGACCTTAACTGTTTTCAATCTTCATGTATATTTAGGCAACAGGACGGGGTAAGAAAGTTATAACCAATCGGTGGATTCGTAAGCATCGGGATTTTCTCACTTCTCATGAGATTCGATTGAAGACAATAACGCTAGAACGATATGTAGCCAACCGTGCAAACACAAGATTTGTCACATTCTTCCTGCTGAATGCGAGGTTACTATTGTCCATCAGGCTTAAGTTTATCAGCAGCATGGTTTTGACGGATGGGTATGTCGAAGAACAAAAAAAGGAGTTTCATGTGGGCAAAAGAGCTTCTGAACGTGTCGGGCTTCTATTTACAACATATTGTGGTCATAATCTAGTAAATTTTACGACCCAGGATGTTCATTCTATGGACCTGACCGATCCATTTGACTGTGACTGCCGAAAACAGTGCTGGAGTTAGATGTTGTTGCCCTTTTCAATCTGGTTTTTTTTGTAAACCTGATGAACAATTAACCCTCGTGCTTTTGTACAGTTTGTAAGCTGGAGTTAGATGTTCCTGCCCTTTTCAACTCGGCTGTGACTGTCATATTTTCTTCGAAACAAGGCAAATGGCTTGCCATTCGTTTAATTTAGAGTGAAATATTGTAACAAATCCAAACCAAGGGAAATAACATCACTCTCGTCGGCTGCTTGAGCTCACTGTGCATTACAGAAGCCAGGTGATTAGCCCCCACCAGCACCCACAAACTTATTTCAAACTAGCACATCAAATGGGCTGTAAATTTTCATAGGAAAGGCTGCATGACCGTGACAGATTTGAATTCTGACATTTGGGACCCGCGAGGAAATAGCCTATCCAAGGTGGTGTCGACTTACTAGCCAGTCAACAAACGATTCTGCCTACCAGCTGTTGGATTGACATCCAACATCTGTCGTGTATCTTCTATCTCTTGTCTTCTTCTTCCTCCAATCGCCCAAACCAAACCACCCCGTCGGCTCCACCTACTCCCGCCTCCCATGGCTGGCTGCGCCTCCGCTGCCCTACCGTACGTACCCTCCAACGTTGGCCAGTCCCTCCCTCTATTTCCCCACACGTCCTGTTATTCTCCGGCGACGTCAGTCCCAACACGCACCCGTGCCCGAACCAGTCAACCCTCGTACTCCCCTCCGCCTGCGAATGGACCGGCGCATCTTCAACGGCTCCTGTTCGTTCCGTCCGAGGCCTCGCCGTCGTCCTCTGCCTTGCGGCCTTCGTTCGCTCGCCGTGTGCGGTGCGCCACCCTCTTGCATTGTCAACGTCGTCAACAACCGAGAGGAACAAGGAGTTGACTGTACGTGGAGAGGATGACAGTAGGGACCCACCAGCGTCATGGCAGTACGCAAGCAAGTGCCTCTATTATACAAGCCCGAAAATATGGTTCCTCCTAATTGGTTGGACATCTGGGGCTCACGCCATTGTGAACGTAGTCAATAAATGAGAGAATTACACTACGAGCGGCTGACACCAGGGACCCAGCAAGTCAAGCAGTTTTTTTGAGGAACAAGCAGTTGTTATTTATACTAGTTTTAGCGACGGATCAGGGTAACAACGGGGTTGTGCGGGGGCTGTGGCCCGTCTAGCCAGGGTTTTATTTATGTTTACCACATCATGAGCCCAGTTGTGTTTTTTTCTTCCTGAAAATGGCTAGCCCAGTTCTATTTTTTTTTTAAGAAATACCCAAACAAGGCCTACTTGCTTTATCGACCCTGCTGGGCTGCAAATCTTTCAAGACGAGGAGAGTTTCATTCGGTTTGCCCAGAAATGAGCTGTACATTTTTAAAACACATCAAACCGGGAATTAGTTTCAATTTTTTTTCATTACAAGATCTTAAATTCCATTGATTTTTATGCGTGGACAATTATTAGGATTTTATATTTATATAAATTATTTTTCAAAATAGTTTGAATGTGAATCGATATTTCTAGATTAAAAACAGTTTACCGCACAGAAATATGCAAAATTTCTTATACTTTTTAACCGTGGCCACAATATGGGGTGTGATGCTAACAGAAAGAAGATGGGCTCCAAAAAATTCTTATGAATTAGCAAATGGGCTGTACATTATTAGAAATAATGGCAGATGGGATGTATGCTGTTTTCCACAGATTTGAGGCTGACTTGTGCGCCTACTACAGGTTGACGCGTATGCTTTCATAAAAAAAAGGTTGATGCACACGCAACGCCCTGTCAACTTAGTCAACACACGAGAGCAGTGACTGTTGGATGTCCATCCAACGGCTGTCATGCTTCTTCAATCTCTGCTCTTCATGCTCAAGCCGCTCAAACAAGCGCCAGCGGGAATGCCTGCTCCCTCCTCCCGCGGCCGGCTATGCTGCCGCGCAGGCCTCACGGCCCCACCGTACTCCCATCGCTGGCCTAGCCATCCCTCTACTCACCCACACCTGCTGTTATTCTCCGGTGACGACAGACGAACCAGTAAACCCTCGTACTCCTCCGCATGGGAAACAACTGCCGAGTATTCCCTGGCTCCGTGTCGTTCCCTTCCTAGGCCTCGCCATCGTCCACCGCCCTGGTGCTCTCGGCGCGGCCTGGTCAACGTGGTCAATGAACGACATCCATCGGAACTGGAATGTACGTGGAGAGGCTGACAGCTGGGTCCACGGCCGCACGCAAGGAAATGCCTCCTTATTACGCGCAAAATAATGATTCCTCCACCTGACAGCTAGGACCCACAGGAAGGGCCTCTGTATTTCGCGAAAAAAACGTCCCCCCCGCTGACAGATCGGACCCGCCAGCTATATCTTCGCACGCAAGGAAGTGCCTCCTTATTACGCCCAAAAAAATGAATACCCCCCCTGCTAGCTGGGACCCACCATATTGTTGGGCTGACTTGTGGGCCTACTAAGTTGACAGGGACGGAGAGCTTTGTCAACTTAGTCAATACTGCAGTGACCGTATGATGTCCATCCAACGGCCATAGTGCTTATTCAACCTCTGGTCTTCTTGCTCCAGCCGCCCAAAGCAGCGCCGGTCGTGCCGCCTGCTCCTGCCTCCCGTGGCCGGCTGTGCTACCGCGGAGGCCTCACCGCCCCCATACTACTCCCACCACTGGCCAGGCCATCCCTCCACTTACCCACACCCCCTGTTATTCTGCGGCGACGGCAGCCTCACACCGCAGCCGAACCAGTGAACGCTCGTACTCCTCTTCGCTTGGGCATCCACTGGCACGTCTTGCACGGCTCTGCGTCGTCCCCTTCCTAGGCCTGGCCGTCGTCCACCGCCGTGGTGCTCTCGGCGCGGCATGGTCAACGACCGACTTCCATCGGAAGAGTACTGTATGTGGAGAGGCTGACAGCCGGGTCCACGGCAGCCGCAAGGAAGTGCCTCCTTATTATGCGGAAAATAATTATTCCTCCACCTGACAGCGGGGAACCACCGGACGGTCCACCAGTATTTTGCAAAAAAAATCATTTCCCCTGACTGCTGGGACCCACCAGACGGGCCACCGTATTTCGCGAAAAAAACGGTCCTCCCGCTGTCAGCTCGGACCCACCGGAAGTGCCTCCTTATTACGCACAAAAAATGAATACTCCCCCGGCTAGCTGGGACCCACCTTGCTGGAAGGCTGACTTGTGGGCCTACTAAGTTGACGGGGACGAAGGGCTTTGTCAACTTAGCCAATATGAATGATTCTAGCTCTAGTGACCGTACGATGTCCATCCAACGGCCGTAGTGCTTCTTCAACCTCTAGTCTTCTTGCTCTAGCCGCCCACAGCAGCGTCGGTCGTGCCGCATGCTCCTGCCTCCTGTGGCCGGCTGTGCTGCCGCAGAGGCCCCGCCGCCCCCTACTATTCCCACTGCTGACCAGGCCCTGCGGTGACGGCAGCCTCACACCGTAGCCGAACCAGTGAACCCTCGTAGTCCTCTCCGCGCGGGCTTCCACTGTCGCGTCGTCCCCTTCCTAGGCCTCGCCATCGTCCACCGCCGTGGTGCTCTCCGCGCGGCGTGGTCAATGTGGTCAAGGAACGACTTCCATCGGAAGAGTACTGTACGTGGAGAGGCTGACAGCTGTGTCCACGACCACAACCCAGTTTTTTTGTGATTTGCCAAGTAAGTCGCTTTGTCAGGCATGTTGGGCTGCAATTCTTTCAAGACGGGGAGAGATTTCATTCGGCTGGCCGAGAAAATGGCCCATCAGTAATGAGAAATGGGTTGTACATTTTTAAAACACATCAAACCGACAATTAGTTTCAAATATCTTTTTTTTCATTTCAAGATTTTAAATTACATTAATTTTTATGCGTGGAGAATTTGTTGGATTTTATATTGATATACATTTATTTTTAAAATCAGTTTGAATGTGAGTCGAAATTTTGGGATTAAAAACAGTTCGGACTGCACCGAAATATGCAAAATTTCGTATAATTTTTTAACAGATGCCACAATATGGGCTGTATTGCTAACAAAAAGAATATAGGCTCCAAAAAAACCTTAAGAATTAGCAAATGGGCTGTGAATTATTAGAAATAATGGCAGATGGGTTGTATGCTGTTTTCCACAGATTTGAGGCTTTCCTAAAAAAAGGTTGACGCACAAGCACTGAATGTTGGATGTCCATCCAACGGCCGTCGTGCTTCTTCAATCTCTGCTCTTCCTGCTCCATCCTCCGGTGGGACAAGCGCCGGCGGGACTGCCTGCTCCCTCCTCCTCGCGACCGGCTGTGCTGCCGCGCAGGCCTCACCGCCCGACCGTACTCCCATCGCTAGCCTAGCCATCCCTCTACTCACCCACACCTGTTGTTATTCTCCGGCGATGGCAGACGAACCAGTAAACCCTCGTACAATCATACTCCCCTCCGCGTGGGAAACAACTGCCGAGTTTTCCCTGCCTCCGTGTCGTCCCCTTCCTAGGCCTCGCCGTCGTCCACCGCCCTGGTGCTCTCAGCGTGGCCTGGTCAACGTGGTCAACGACCGACATGCATCTGAAGTGGACTTTACGTGGAGAGGCCGACAGCTGGGTCCACGGCCGCACGCAAGGAAATGCCTCCTTATTACGCACAAAATAATGATTCCTCCACCTGACATCGGGGACCCACTGAAAGGGCCTCTGTATTTCGTGAAAAAAACATTACCTCCGCTGACAGCTCGGACCCACCAGCTATATCTTTGCATGCAAGGAAGTGCCTCCTTATTACGCACAAAAAATGAATACTCCCCCTGTTAGCTGGGACCCAGTATAGTGGCAGGCTAACTTGTGGGCCTACTAAGTTGACGGGGACGGAGGGCTTTGTCAACTTAGTCAATATGCACGATTCTAGCTCCAGTGACCGTACGATGTCCATCCAACGGCCGTAGTGCTTCTTCAACCTCTGGTCCTCTTGCTCCAGCCGCCCAAACCAGCGCTAGTCGTGCCTCATGCTCCTGCCTCCCGTGGCCGGCTGCGATGCGACGGAGGCCTCCCCGCCCCCTACTACTCCCACCGCTGGCCAGGCCATCCCTCTACTCACCCACACCCCCTATTATTCTGCGGCGACGGCAGCCTCACACCGCAACGAACCAGTGAACCCTCGTACTCCTGTACGCGTGGGTATCCACCGCCGCGTCTTCCCCGGCTCCGAGTCGTCCCCTTCCTAGGCCTCGCTGTCATCCACCGCCCTGGTGCTCTCGGCGCGGCGTGGTCAACATGGTCAAGGAACAACTTCCATCGGGCGTGGACTATACATGGAGAGGCTGACAGCTGGGTCCACGGCCACAGCAAGGAAGTGCCTCCTTATTACGTGCAAAATAATTATTCCTCCACCTGACAGCGGGACCCACTGGATGGGCCACCGTATTTCGCCCCCTGACTGCTGGGACCCACCAGCTACATCTTCGCAGGCAAGGAAGTGCCTGACAGTCGGGACCCACCTGGTTGAAGCATACGTAGCTTTGTCATTCTGGTCACGAACGTATACGTACATACTGGTCAATGTAGAGGTGCGCACGTGTCGTAGTAGAGGCGCGCACGTAGCATGTACACGTACGTACAGCGGCCAGGGTGCAAGAAAGAAAATACGGCCATGTATGTGTACATACGGGCGGGGTCTCGAATGCCTACTGGCATATACGTACGGCCAGGGCTCGTGTACATTGCTGGGTCAGAATGGAGAAACAGCATCCTCGCCGTGTTCATGGGGAGGCAACAGAATGCGTCGTGTTCATGGGGAGGCAACGGAATGCGTCGTTTTCATCGGGAGGGCTTGGAAGGAACAGGCGATGGAAACAAGGCCTGGCGTACCGCAGAACGGAGGAAACGGCCTTGTGTTCGACCGGCCACGTTCGAAACAGGATCCTGTTCATTGGGAGGGGTCTGGTGTACCGCAAAACGGAGGAAACGGACCTCCTACGGTTGAAACAAGGGTCCTGTTGATCAGGAGGGGTGTGGCGTACCGCAAAACGGACGAAACGAACTTGTGTTGGAGCGCTACGGTCGAAACGGGGGTCCTGTTCATCGGGAGGGGTGTGGCGTACCGCAAAACGGGACTCCACGGGATACTGTTCATCTCCACCGTTGACCCCCTCCAGCCTCCACGAGCTACTGTTCATCCACCGTCGACCTCCTCCAGCCTCCACCTGGGACTATTCATCCATGGGCTCCTGTTCATCCAGCCTCCACCGGCTACTGTTCAACCACCCCTCCACCGTCTACTGTTCATCCAGCCCTTCACACCACGGGGTCTTGTTCAACCACCCCTCCACGGGCACCCCTCCACCGTCTACTGTTCATCCAACCCTCCACACCACGGGGTCCTGTTCAACCACCCCTCCATCGTCTACTGTTCATCCAGCCCTCCACACCACGGGGTCCTGTTCATCCACCCCTCCACGGGCACCCCTCCACCGTCTACTGTTCATACAGCCCTCCACCACACCACGGGGTCCTGTTCATCCAAAGGCAACGCCACCGCTCATTGTTCATCTAAACCCCCCGCAACGCTCACTGTTCATCCCATCGATCGGCTTCAGTTAGCAGCAGTAGCGAAGGAATCGCTCGATCGGGTTTAGTTAACAGCCATCGATCGATCGCTCGGGTTCAGTAATGCGTAGCCTGCAGTGCAATCGCTCGGGTTCAGTTAGAGCCCAACGCCTCGCTCGGGTTCAGTTAGAGCCCAACGCCTCGCTCGGGTTCAGTTAGAGCCAACGTCTCGCACACACGCGCGTACGTGTATGAGAGAAACACGCATCGCTCGGCCCCCGACCTCCCACCGTAACCGGAAACTCCCCGAAATTTTCCTCCCCCTCGCTTCTACCACGGTTTTTTCCGTCATGGATGGCCCAAAGAATGTCATGCAGCTGCGTCTCCGGCCCGCCCAGGATGAAAAGCCCATTTTCTGTCATGATCTTTTGTCATAGAAGTAGGAGCCCACCACATCTATGATGATACCGGGTTTTGTCACAATTATAGTCATAGAAGTGTCATATGTATGACAGAAAAAAAAATTCGTTCGGCCCAAAATGTCACGGATGTGTCTTTTTTTGTAGTGTATGCATCCACAAAGAAACTCGCTTACACAAAAAGGTTGTAATTGATAAGAACATGATATCCACAAGTGAATCCACTATTATACAACTTGAGCCTAGCCATAATAGTAAGGCATATGGCACAAAGCACATGGCACAAATTGATCTTATTTGCATAGCAAAAAGTGAAGCAAGCAATCAAAAGATCCAATGAGCCAAAAGGATAAAAGAATAGTATGATTTGGGAAAAGGAGTGTTCTAAGGAAAATAGAGAAGCTCCCCATGATTTGTGCACTATTTAGAATTTTTTTGTATTTGGATACAAGTGCACAAATTAGGATCATCATTCCCCCAAAATCAATCGGAACACAAAACAATTGCAAGCAAGCATAGATAAGAAAAGAAGCCTCGCATTTGCAACAAACATATGGTTGAGAAACATGTAAATGAGGCCACTTAATAATAGGCACAACCAAAATGATGTGTGTGAGTCACGTCAATGCACTTGAGAAGACTAATATAAGGATGAGAATTAAGCATCAACATAGTCTTGACTAAATGAGATACAAGGTGCAAGACATGTCCTTCCCATACACACGAAGTTAAGCAGGACACACACACATCAAGCAAATGGGTTCACAAGCTCACTAATATGCAAATTTAAAAATCAAAGCTTGTGACAACCCATGATGAAGATAGGAAGTAATAGGCTTGTCAAGACAAGCACGAGGACAATAGTCTTCACCAAACATGAGTGCACTAAGATGCAAAGAGGCAAGACACGCACTCATACAACAGATGCTTCCATGGAGCCACCAAAGATATAAAAAGAGAATGAAACGGTGGACATGAAAGAATAGGGATATCAACTAGAGATGTAACTTCTCTCATGTGTATAAGATTCTAGGTAGATGATTTCGACAAAGAAGGATGTACACATGAAATAGTTACTAAAGGAAAGAATAAGATATCCAAATGGGAGTCATAAAATATACCAATGAGATCTTTGCTTGAAGGCATAGCACATGGCTTAATATAATCATATTGTATATTAATGAACTCCAAACACACAACCATCAAAGACATCACAACTAGCAACAAGAGATCATTGTTGGGATGCTTTGAGAAAGGAAACAAGTATCATAGGAACGAGTCAAGAAATTCATGTCATGATGCAACCTACACAAGGTTGACCCCCATTTCTATATATATGCATGAAGTAAATACTTGTTACCGAGATAGCATTGGTATGAAGTCGTAGATCAATAAAATGTCCAAGCATGGCTCTAATTTCCTTATAGTGCCACCACCTTCATGAATAAGCCAAGCACCCAATGCTTCTCAAATGTACCTAAAACATTTTAAGTACAATATGGCCCCCAAACTTATTGGGTCCGAAGTAGTTAGCATAACTACAAAACATGGGGTAAAACCACTTAAGTATGTGCATATCGATATGAATTTGAATTTCATGCACATCTTAGCTATTAAGAATTTGATGGAATTACCATATATATTAGATCAAATAAAGCAAACAAGGCATGAAAATTTACACATAGTAAATATGCATGCACAAGCCTACCAAAATCCAGGGAGATACAAATTGGACAAATGAACACACACTACTAGGAAAAGGGCTATAGATAGGATTGATACTAATGGCGCACCAGGGAAGCAGTGCGCCACTACTATATACTAATGGCGCACCTGTTGGTGATGCGCCATTAGTGTGGAAGACACTAATGGCGCACCAGAAACAGGGTGCGCCACTAGTATTAATTTTTTTTCTGTTTTTCCATACATACTAATGGCGCATCAGGTAGACAATGCGCCATTACTAGTTCTAACTAGTAATGGCGCACCTGGCAGAGAGTGCGCCATTACTGTAATTTTTTTCTTATTCTTTTTTTTGCAAAACTACTAATGGCACACCGTTTCACAGTGCGCCATTACTAGTTTAAACTAGTAATGGCACACTATTAGGCGGTATGCCATTAGTATATATATTTATATTTTTTTACTTTTTTGCAAAACAGTAATATTTTTTGAACTCATGCATGAATATTTTTAAATTTCATGGGCACGTTTTGAATTCATGAATATTTTTTCAAATTTGATGATATTTTTTCATATTCATAAATGTTTTACCAATTCACAAATGAATGCAACTAAAAATCCAAAAAAAAACAAATTTGATGATATTTTCAAATAACAAATTTGATGATATTTTTTCATATTCATAAATATTTTCAAATAACAAATTTGATGATATTTTTAAAAAAATTATTACTATTTTTATAAAAAAATATTACTGTTTCATATTCATATTCATTTTCTAAAAACTTATTCGATGCAAAAAATAATAATTATTATTATTATTATTATTATTATTATTATTACTAATGGCGCACCGCTGGGTGGTGCGCCATTGATATACAAAAAAATAGTTACTTATGGCGCGCCGCTGGGTGGTGCGCCATTGCTATCCAAAAAAATAGTTACTTATGGCGCACCGCTAGGTGGTGCGCCATTGCTATCCAAAAAAAGTTACTTATGGCGCACCGCTAGGTGGTGCGCCATTGCTATCCCTCCCCCGACTAAAATCCCCAATCCCCATCACGGTAGCCCCTCCACCATCCTCTGCCGCCCCAACAACCACTCCACTACTCCCGGCCACCACCGTCGTCGCCCCACTCCAGAGCAGCGCCGTCGAGCACCCGTTTGACAGGGAGCACCACCGTCGTCGTGGAGCCACTCCACCGGCAGCCACCATCCTCGCGCGCTTCCTCCTCGAGCAGGCTCCTCGCGATTTAGGGTTTGCTAGCGCTGCCGGCCACCAGCGCGGCCCCTCCTCAACCACCGCCACGGGAGCTCCCACCCACGCCCGCCTCCTCTTCCGTCTTCTCTGGCCGTCGCCCAGCTGCTCTCCACCGGCGCTGCCCCTCGTCGACCACCGCCAATGGCCAACGCAGGAGCCTCACCGCCCCCGGGTCCGCCTCGAGCAGCAAGAGCTCCACCTCTGCTCGCATCCGCCATCCCCATCCACCTCGAGCAGCAGGAGCACGCCTTGAGTCTCTGCTCTTCCCCTCCTCCCTGTAACCAGAGGTAAAGAAGCAAACTTACTTGCATATGCTGCTTCTATGTTTCTAATTCTTATGGATAAATCCCAGCATGAAAACATATGTGTAGATTCGTATGTTGTGTGTGTCCTCCACATGCATTATTTCCTGGTTATGTTGATACATAGCAGCTTGTGTGTGAAACATGTACTACTATTACTTCCTGGTTATGTTGATGTGAAGTGTGTGGCAGTTTACCTTTTATACATGCTTGATTGAAATTTGTGATGTGAAATGGATGAAAAAGAAAAAGGCAAATTGGGATATGCACACCACATAGCCATTTTATGCCAGTATATGCAAAGAAGAGGTTGAAAATCATAACAGGCCAGGGGGATGTTTGAACCGTAGAGGTTATGATAAAAATCTTGGAGAGAAGTTCTTGGCTAGGTTCTTTGGTTACTAGCAACTAGCATTGTTAGATGAGTTCTTATGCTATCTTGTGATAATTATAGTAGATTATAGCTTGCTTCAGTTTGTCATCATAAGTTGGTTAATTAGATTTTAGATTTATAAGAAACGGGGTCACTAGGTGCACCCTATAGCTAGCAGCTCTTGATTGAGGAGATTATGTAGCCACCAACGTCTGTGACTGAAGTTAGTCCATAGTTCACCTGGTCCTTAGTTGCCCATGAAAATGAAATTTTTTGCTTGCTGTAACAAGGTGATTGGTGAATGTGGATGATTTTTTTATCCTATGAACTCATTGTACTGCTACAAGAATTTGGTATCATCATGGTGTAATTGACTGCTTGAGAAAACTGGGTAATTTGGCAGTAGAAACAACTATTTTTTACAGTCAAACAGTTCTTGATGCTTTGGTGCTCTTAGCTAGCTTAGTGGTGGGTCCCTTGGTGTCAGGCTGTGCTATCTATACATTCATGCCCTTTTTGTCACTGATGATTGTTAGATTGGGTTCCTACTGCTGTCATGGGGTGGATGATCCTGCTCCTTTGTATATGGATATACTGCAATTTCATTTATGTTATAAGTTTGTTGTTGTTAGCATGAGTTAACTTGTTGTCATTTATCGAAATTCAGAATGTGTTGGACTATATGTTCATTGGTACTACTTGTGATGTTGCTGCTGTACTACTTGGGAATTTTGTCATTTGTGATGTTGTTGTTGTACCCCGAGAGGCCCTTGAGTTTGCCGGAATGTCGATTAACTTCCGTTCCGGCAAATTCGGGTACTCCATATGTCCTATTTTCAACAAAGGTCATGCTGAAATTTTCCGTGAATTTTAGCATGACTTTGCTAAAAATCGGACATATGAGGTACTTGCTACTAATGCACGGGCCGGGGTATCTTAGTACTTAGTTAAGTAGGATCAACTGCCCCTTTATTCTTGCTGCATTAAACCATAGGTGGCAATAGAGCCAAGTGATTAGTGCCAAGTGATTAGGCCCAACCTAGGGTGCCTCGGCATCGATAAACCCTAAATGATGAAAACTTAACTTGGCTGCCCTGGATGCCTCGGTGTCGATGAGAACCTAAATGATGTACGCTTAGGCTTTTAGGGTGCCTCGGCGTCGACAAACCCTAAATGATGAAAGCTTAGGCTTTTAGGGTGCCTCGGTGTCGACAAACCCTAAATGATGAGACCATGATCTTGTTCCTTGACAATAACCAACTTTTTGACCAAACTTTTTTCCTATTTAGAGCGAAACATGGCCCACAACGATGAGGCCGGTGGTTCGGGCGGCAAGAAATTCTGGGAGCTGTCCCAGGAGATGGAGGAACAACCTCACCGATATGAGGACGCCGCGGAAGACACCGATCCTGATTACACAACCCCTAGTGGCGTCGGGGATGACACCACTGATGGTGCCGCCGAGGATGCCACCACTGATGATGGTGGCGCACACACAGATGGCAGCCAACCGAAGAAGCAAAGGAAGGACCGGCGCCCGAATGCGCTCCGCACCCTCAAGGAGGAATTCACTCAAGTGGACTCCGACGGGAATCCAACGGAGCCCAAACATATAGTCAAGGGGTACTCGCTTCAGCTCGGGTGCATTCTCCGGAGCACCGTCTCGATCAACACCGAGAACCTTAGGCATAAGGACCGAGGGAATTTGCGCAACCTCCTCTTCACGAAGCTGCACGAACGATACAAGTTCCCCGCCGAATTTGAAAACACACGCCTCTCAGGGAATAAAGTGAATAGTGCCGCCCTCACGAAGATGAGCACGGCCCTGTCTACTTGGAAAAGCGCGGTGAAGAGAATGATTGATAAAGGTGATAGTTATGAGAAGATCAAGGCGAAATATCCTTTGATGAGCGAAGATGAGTACAAGGAGTTCAAGATCAAGTGCGAGAGCAGTGCAACCTCCGAATCAAGTCAGTGGGGGAAAGAAATGCGGGAGTTGAACTTAGGGGAACAAAAACTCGGTCCCGGCGGTTACAGAGTGGCGGAGCCTATATGGGACAAGGAGGACGTGGAGCGTGCCGAGCAAGGCCTACCGCCCCGCTTCGAGAAATACAGCGGTGACAAGCAGACCAGGAACTATGTCAGGGCCCGGTACAAGGAGGACCCGATAACAAAGGAGCTTACCACGGATCCGAAGACCAGGGCGCTTGAGCTTCTTCTGGTAAGGAATACACCCCCGCGTAATTAGCTCCATATGGTTGCACTCTAATTAATCCCCAATATTTCTAAATGGTTCACGTTCCTTTCGCAGGACACTGAAAGCAGTAGCGCAGGGTCGTCTAAGAGCTCCCCTTTCGACACCCCTTTAAATAGGGCGTTGAACGTAATGAAAAACAAGGATAAGCTCACTAAGCCGACATCAGCTGGTCGTGTGGCCGGCAAAGGCTTGTCCACAAAATGGGGGTCATACTATACCGCTGGTGTGCAGAAGGAGAAAAAGACCAGCTCGGAAAGCCAGACGCGCGAGGTTGAAGAACTCAAGGCACAAGTGGCACGGATTCCGGAGCTTGTCCAAGAGCAAGTGCAACAACAACTTGGAATGACGCTCAACGCCATGGTGCCTACGTTGATTCATGGGCTGACGACGTGGATTGCGGGCGGCCAACAGGGGCCTCCCCCGATTCCCAGCTTCACGACCAGCAACTCGCACAGCGCGCAGGCGGCGCCATTGGTGTCTCCGGCGGCGCCATTGGTGTCTCCGGCGGCGCCATTGGTGTCTCCGGCGGCGGCGCCATTGGTGTCTCCGGCGGAGGCGGTATTCGTGTCTCCGGCGCCGGCACGGGCATTGGAGCTTAATGCACCCGGGTGTACGCCGGCCGGCACCTCGCCAGCAAGCGCCCCCTCCTTCAGTTGCACGCCCGCCGTTGGCGGTGCCTCGACATTAGCCGAGCTCGACGGCATCACGGTAACCAAGCCTCTCGGCCGATGACTTCATATCCTTGCCTTTGACTGGGCATCCCTGACGCCCTGTACATGTTTTCGCAGGGCACCGCCGACGTTCCTTGCACTCTTTTGCATTTCGTGGGCGCCGAGTTGGTCGATGTCTCCAAGGGCAGAATCGTTCAACCGGGCAACCCCATGTTCCACGGTAATCCGATGCCACCCACAATGTATAGGGTTGAAGTGGTTCGGGTGCTGCCAGGCTGCGACGAGCTGTTACCTCTGATTCGACCCGCTGGGGCCGACGAAGAAGATGAGATGACCCTCAGCACCTGTGTAAACTGGCCCCTGCTTTGGCCGAAGAGCCAGATTCGTTTGGGGCGGGGGACACCACCCCACAGACAAGACCGCCAGTCGTGCCGGCGCCAAGCCATGGCAAGAACGCCGCAACGCTACCGGACCTGCCGGACATCCCTATGGCACAGGATCCGGACAGCCCTATGGCACAGGATCCGGACGGTGACGACAACGACGACGGTACATTTACCAAAGTTGATAAGTACTTTGCCGAACATGGGTACGCTGACGAGTTCTGCGGGCCTCTTTCTCAAGAACCCAACCAAGACGACCGCGATCTAGCTGGTACGGCGGAGAAATCCAATTGCAACAGGCGTCGTCTGGCGTTCAGTTCTCAGGACACGCCTCCAGCTCCCGCCTTCACCGAGCCTCAGATAGCTGAGGTGCGAAATATTATCAGCCCCAACACGCTCAAGAAGGCGGTCTGTGAGCAGAACTCGGTCCCATTACAGGAGATCAAGAAGAAGGGACGGAAACGAAAGACTAACAAGGGCACCGGTGCGAGCCAGCCGGCACCGAGTTCGATCTGTGCTCAGGACGGGCCACCTTCACCTAAGGATATCTCGAGGAGGGTGCATGTGGCGGGTAGGGCGATGCTACCGCCAAATATGCTGAATGCTGCAACCGGTGCTATGCGGAGTCTGCACGACAGTGTTCTTTCTTTGGAGAAGCGGCGTCTCAGAGAGAAGGATGTGGCATACCCGGTTTTCGTGGCCAAGGTGCCAGAGGGCAAGGGCTTTGTGGATGGCGACATCGGGGGTACGATCGTCCTGCGGTTTGATGACATCTTTGCTATGTTTAACCTTCATCCGCTGCATTACACCTTCGTTCGGCTGTTTTCGCTGAGTATGGAGATGCGAATCATTAGAGACAAGACCCCGGACATCGTGATAGTCAACCCCTTCTACATGTGTGCCAAGCACTTGAGCAGCGTTGGGGACCACCAAGTTGCGAGTTCACACCTCGAAGGCGTCATTCTGGCAAACCCAGATAAGGATAACTTCCTTGTGCCTTACTTTCCCGAGTAAGTCATCCCTTAACCGCCCCGTAACATATGATTTCTTAGATTTTGATCGTTTTTTTTCTAACATTCCGTGTTCTGTGCAGTGACACACATTGCACACTCATCCTCTTAAGCCCGAAATATTCCATGGCCATGTATTTAGACCTGAACCGTAACTCCAAGATAGACTACACAAATGTCAAGCAAGTTCTTGATGATGTTCTCCCCGCCTATGCCAAATCTGGAGGCACCTTCACCAGGGCAGTTCGTAAGTACGGCAAGCACATGTTCTCACACAATACGAAGTTCTGCTGCGTTAAGCAGCCGCCTGGCGGTCAGGAGGATGCCTACTACGCCCTCCATCACATGCGGGCGATCGTAAGGGACCATCATCAACTTCTACTACCAGATAATCTCAAAGATTGGGCCACGAGCTTGTCGGTAGTCCAGGAGCGGACCTCAGACAAGAATTCTTTCGCATCCAGTCGGAGTTTGCGGACATCATCCATCAAGATGTCCTTCATACCTCGGGGCAGTTCTTCCTCAGATATCAACCGTCCAACAGTGAGATAGATGAAATGCTACAAATGCAGGGTGACAACGACCGCGATTTCATGACCATCATGACAGACGGCGGCTTCATCCACGTTCCTGTCCGATGAGTCGAGTCGAAAGTAGTGATGTGTAGTTCTGAAACATTGATTGGCTCATGTTGTAATTATACTTTAATGAATTCTTATGTCTCTTTGGTTTGGACAGTCGTTCAACTTAGATGTAATCGATGCTATTTATTAGTAGGACCATGAATCGTGCTATTAATGTCTTGCTTTTCTCTTCCAATCCTTTTGTTGCATACTTACATATTGCTTATGTATTGTCTGTTGTTTGGCTTGTGCATAAAGATGCCGTCGTATGTCATGTACAAGGGTAAGGTTCCCAGAGTCTACGACGACTGGGAGGAGTGTCGGAGACAGGTTCACCGTTTCAGCGGTAATAGTTACAAAGGGTACACCACTAGGGCGGAGGCCGAATCTAGATATGCCCGCTATCTAGCGGGAGAGAGGAGGGAGCGTTGGGATGCACGGTCAAATGACCAAAGTAAACCACAAGTAAGGAGTTAGGGTTAGGGATAACCAAAGTCACAGAGACGAGAATGTATCCCGATGTTCACTTCCTTGGAGGGAAGCTATTCACCGTTAGAGAGGTGGATGTTACCACGAAGGCACACCAATGCCACGAAGGCTCACCCTATTCTCCTTGAGATATCACCACGAAGGTGATTCCCAACCACTAGTGGTAGACCTTGAGGCGGCCTACAAACCTTCACAAACTTTCCGGGTGACAAATCAAAAGTTGATTCCTCACCGGAGCACTCCTACCGCCTAGGAGTCTCCAACCTCCAAGAGTAACAAGATAAAGGGGGAAATGCTCAAGACTTGCTCAAATCACAAATTGCTTTGGTCAAAAGAGATAGGAGGAGTTGGTGTATGCTTGGATGAAATCTCTCTCAAGAACTCTCACAAATCTCTTCGGGGTCTAGCACGAGAAGGCTCAAATCCCTCTCTCTCAAATCCCACCAAAAGCAACTAATGATATGGAGGGATGGGAGAGGAGAGGAACAATGGAGGAGGTCAACAAATGAACCCTAGATCCATGGGATAGTTTTCCCCCAAATGGATTGGAGTTTTGAGGCTTGGGGGAGGAGGATAGAGCTCAAAAGAATGGGAAATCTCAGATCCAAAAAGCTCTAACTCGATGGGGAAGAAGGGTGCCTTATATAGTGCCCCACCAAATCTTCCCGTTATGCACAGAAAAACGCAGCCCGGAACTTCTGGGCAGGCTCGGAACTTCCGGGCCAGCTATTGGACACATATGTGCAAACTTTCTGGTTAGCCCAGAATTTGGCCCGGAATCTGCCCGGAACTTCTGCCCCCCGGAACTTCCGGGAGGACCGGAACTTCTGGGCTCCCTTTGGACCAGATATGTGCAAACTCTCTGGTTAACCCGGAACTTTCCCCGGAACTTGCCCGGAACTTCCGGGCTGCCCGGAACTTCCGTCCCCGCAGAAAACAGCCAGCATGCCGAAAGTAAAACATGCATAACTTTTTCATACGAACTCCGATTTCGATGATCTTGGGCTCGTTTTGAAGCTATGGAAAAACCCCAGGTCCTCACATAGAGAACCATACAAGATCAACCAAAATGGAGGATGCCAAATATGCAAAGGTGTTATCCTAGATTTGGGAAACCTATTTGGCTTTGATTTTCTTTGGTATATAGGATAGGAGTGGAATTGTGTAGAGAAGATGTTGACTTGAGCAAATTCATCATGAACCCCTTTGATCCCCTCTTAATAGTGTGGGATCCCTATAACTCAAGAATCATAAAAAAGCTATACTACATAGCTATCGAGAATCCATTCTTGAGTGTATGTGTTTCTTCGGTGGTCATCATTCCACAACACTAACGTCAAAGGAACTAATACCTTTGACTCGAGCCTTTCACTTGAGCTTGATGTTGATGTTTCTTCTTGTCTCAAGCTGAAGGCAAGACATTGGTGAAGTCTTCAAGTAGCTCCCACATACACAATGTGGGAAGCTTTTCTTTGCATTCATCTTCACGTGTCCATCACATGATCATCTGCAAGCTTCAAGCATGTAATTCTCCAGACTGCCTATCTTGAACTTGCCCTTGTAAACCATGATCATCATCACTTGATGTGATCCTCTCATGGGCACTTGAAATCTTTCTCTTTATGTAAGTCCATGAGAATCACCTATCCCACACAGACATAGAAAACACATAGAATGGGTTAGTACACAAAGTGCAATTGACAAATTCTAACTGTACCACAAGACCTCATGTGGCACATGATTAGCGCTTGTGTGTTGACAATCTTCGATCTTCATCTTGGTCAACATTTATCTTTGCTCCATGATTAATCTTGATGCACAACTATATGTATATGGCATTCGCTCTGAATCCATTCAATCTCCTTACATCACCCATGGAACAAACCTTCCTATATAACTTGATGCCATAGTTTCTTCATAGGAATTGTCATTCATTATCAAGTCTCAATGCATATATTTATGTTGATGGATTACATCCATCAATTCATTCAATATTCTTCATGCATTGCAAATGGAACTTTCCTTCAAATGTATATCTCAATGCAAACATTAGTCCATTAGGATTGTCGTTTAATTACCAAAACCATGCATGGGGACTATATGTACTTTCAACAGGGATGCTGGAACATGTCAACGAGAAAGAAGAACAAAACCGGCAACGAGGAGACCGGTATAGTTAGCATGTGTATCATTCAAGAGGATACCAACACATCTCACCTCGGGTTTTTCAAAGTATTGTGAAGCAAAGGGAACGTCACATGATAACCATAGGTTCACTCGAATGGCATTCGTGTAATCATAGGGATCGATATGGATGCCCGTCGTTCCACTATCTGTCATTGAACGAAGGAGTTTTGTTCATGTCTATGATTTACTGAACCTACAAGTTACAAGCTTAAGGTGATCACGATCTGGTGAGTATTATTAGGATGAGAGTATCGAGGATTTATTTGTCGAATTTTTTCATTAATATTCGAAATAGTTTCAAGAGAACCAAAAGCGTTTCAGGGTCATCGGAAGGGTTTCAGAGTTTATCGGGGAGTACTAGGTATTATCGATAAATAATATATAGGTGAAAAATATTTTTGGTGATTTTAAATTAATAATAAAACTCTCTAGTAATTTTTAGGGGGCTTTTATATTTAATTCAACATCAACAGGCCTTAAAAGGCCAAATAGCGGAAGGCACTTGGGCCACAAAGTCCCAAGTGGAGGTGGCGCTCCCCCTTCCCTAAGGGGGTGGCCGAATTGGAGTGGGGGATCCTCCCCCCATGGCCGGCGCCCCAAGGAGGGACTTTCCCTCCTTGGTGGAAGCCCCTCTCTCCCCCTCTACCATTTATATACTTGAGGTATTGGCCCTTTCGAACATACATGTTTTGGAGCCTCCTCTAGTTCCTCTAGTTCTAGTTGTAGTTGATCCTAGTTGATCAGTGTCGGTGTCAAAACCGGCGGATCTCGGGTAGGGGGTCCCGAACTATGCGTCTAAGGCGGATGGTAACAGGAGGCAGGGGACACGATGTTTTACCCAGGTTCGGGCCCTCTTGATGGAGGTAAAACCCTACGTCCTTCTTGATTAATATTGATGATATGGGTAGTACAAGAGTAGATCTACCACGAGATCAAGGAGGCTAAACCCTAGAAGCTAGCCTATGGTATGATTGTTGTATATGATCTATCGACTAGCCTGGCCTCGGTTTATATAATGCACCAGAGGCCTAGGATAACAAGAGTCCTAGCCGAATACGCCGGTGGGGAGGAGTCCTTGTCTTGATCGCCAAGTCTTTGTGGAATCTTCCTTGTATGCGGCAGCTGTCCGAACTGGCCCATGAGTATACGGCCGTGGGGGTCCTCGGCCCAATCTAACAGATCGGGAGACGACGTGGTGAGTACCCCCTAGTCCAGGACACCGTCAGTAGCCCCCTGAACCGGTCTTCAAGTTAGGGACGCTCCTCGATTCTTCCGAACTGTTCTTCATCTTCGGTTGTCGGTCTTGAAAACTGGTTCAACAAATCTTCTCATCTTTGATCTTGAGGATCGCCGAAATGCATTCAACGAGTTTATACGTCGGGTATCCGAGGAGCCCCTTTAAATTTCCGGCCTTTATCAATGCCTTGTTATTTTTATGCCACACCTCGGGTTTGAAGTTGTTCCCGGGAGGCAGTGTCCTCTTGCGTCCGAGCTCTAACGCCGGACTGCACTCGAGGTATCTTTCGCAGCCGAGCACCAATGTCGGGCTGCTTCCGAGCTCCAACGCCGGAATGTATCCGAGCTCCAACGTCGGATTGCATAAGAGTATTGTTACAGCCGAGCTCCAACGCCAAACTGCATCCGGGCTCCAACGCCGAAATGTATCCGAGCTTCAATGCCGGACTGTGTCCAAGCTCCAACGCTGGACTGTATCCGAGGTGTCATAAATCACCTTGGTTCAAAAAAGTTGAAGGAGTTTAGCCGAGCTTTAATGCCGGAAATGCCCTCTATGGAGCTAGCCACTAGCGCCTGAGCTTTATGCTGGACTGCTTCCGAGGTGGTGCACCACCCCGACTATGGGCCGATTTTTTGTCAATATTTTTTATTGGTGCAATTTATTCTCTGCCGAGATATATAGCCAATAGCCCTCAAGGTGTGTATCGGTCTAAAACCCGAGATGCACTTGAAGGATGACCTAAAACCGCTGATCCCAGTAGCCGCTGAGACTCAGGTTGATTTGCAAAATCGGTCTGAGGACGAACTCCTAGCTCGGCAGAATACTTCGGGACAAAAAGCGGTGTGCAGAGTCCTCGAGACTCAAGTTGGGTGCGGCCAACCAACCTGAGGATCATAATCTCCTCGAACACTATATTGCACTTCAATTTTCTGCAATGGATTGCCAATGCAGTAGCCCCTGAGACACTGGTCGGGTGGCAACACCAGATCAGGGGATCGATGTGCCCCTTTAATATTTGTAAATAATAAGCCCGAAGCCCAATAGCCCCCAAGCCTTAATGCGGGCACGGGTGGCCGAATTAAGGATCGATATCCATAGTAAAATCACAAATTATGTGTAATGACTCTATGTATCCAAGTACTTTACATCATTAATGCTCGGATCCGCATTGTACAAAACTTTGTTGACCGACCATCGGCTTCCACCTCCTCGGCCAGTAGCCGAGGAGTGTTTGTCCTACTTTATAAAGCCTTTATGAGGGCGAAGATTTACGACAAACAAGGCAATCTGGCCATACGGTTTTATAAACAAAGGTACGCAGAGAGATATGTTATATTACTGTTTTGACATAAGAAATGTCTTCCAAAGAAAATAGTCCCGCTATCAGTTCCTTTCTTTGGGTTGTCATGCTAAGCATGATCAAGAAACCTCAGCTCTAATGTAAGAGCAAAATATCAAGGATTTAGTTTGGGAGGCTAGTTAACAGCCCCCGGTAGTGTTCGGCGACAGTCGAGGTCAAGCCGTAAACACTTCGGCCATTGTTATGAATGGCCTGTCATTTAACACCGTCATCGGATTGCTGACCAGTTTACGCTTATTGTGACAGTCAGTTTTCGGCTTTCTCCACTGAGGTGCTTAACCATGTGAGCTGGAAGCACGATCGCAGTGGTTCTCCCTTTGCACACCTAGCCGAACAAAGCAGAACATAGGAGGCAAGCGCAGGGCCGGGCAACCCAACTATTGACCGAAGACACAATTCGAAACAAATGCATATATAGTGAGATCTAAGAATGTTTTTGCCGAATCTATAAAGGTGTCCGACATTGCACTATGAGACTTGTGTTGGAAACACACAAATAGTTTAAAAGTGCCAAAAAGCTTGGAAAACCAAGAAAACGTCAGTAAAATCATGACGTCTGAACAAGATCAAGTGTTCGGTGCCAATCCCAAAAATTGGGGAAAAATCGTGCTTCTGTCGTGCATTAATATTACACATCCGATCTCAAGACTTCAAGCGGGTCAGCCTACGGCTGCAGCCTCCTATCCCGAAGGCGGAGTGCTTCTCGCTAGACCAGTTTAGCGAACTAAACTCGAGCGGTCACTAGAGAGAAAATGGATTATCTGGCTATTGACCACACACTCACGTCGAAAAAGGAGCGATAGAAAAATACTTTGCAACGACCAAGAAGAAAACACATTTACTATAAAATAGCTCATATAAATTTTAAGAGCCCCCAAGTGACTTGGGTAAAAGATTTTATGTATAATGATTGTATGTACCGAAGTACTTATATCATATCTTTGTTCAACCGAACTTTAAACGCGTCTTAACCGACCGTCGGCTTCTCCCTCTTCGGTCAAAGACCGAAAAGTGTTATGTACTCCACCTGTCGAGAATATCGACAGTGTTTCCGATAACCAGGCAACTGGGCCATAAGGCTGTAACAGACAAAGCGCGCTCAGGGAACTTATGCTATATTACAAACGAAGTGTAAGAAGCATCTTCGAAGAAAATAGTACCCCCACCGATACCTTTCTTCGGTGCTCATTATTACTATGAGACTTGTGCAATAGATTTTTTGTACTCATGAGTTCCGTTGTGTGCCGGCCATGATTGAAAACAATAAGAGCGCTAGCTTTCGGCTTCACCCAGTCTGAGGTCAGAGCTCGGAGGACCCGGTCGTGACAATCGCAGAGGTGCTCCTTTTACTCCCTAGCCGAACAATCGGGAATGTAGGGGTAAGCACAGGAGCCAGGCAACCCAGCATGCAAATCGCTTAAGTCAATATGGTGCATATTGTGGTGTAATACATGAACAAGGAACGAAGCCGTACAAGTATAATCATATGCAAGAGGAAAAGCTTCATAAAGGAAGCCGCCAAATAAACGGGGTATTTGAATATGTGTGTCACAAACAAAGTTTGGACAAGGAAAAAATTTTACAAGCAACTTTTCTCCAAAAAAGTATAATGCTTGGTCAAACCGAACACAAGTTAAAAATTAAAACTTTGAGCATGAAAGCGACTTAGCTGGTTAATGTGTTCGGCATTGATGACGCGGTCCGACCTTGATGCGAGACAGGTTCCATCCCCCAAGCCGGTCCCAAGCTGGCGGAGCAGAGAGCTCGACACACCGAAGTGGTGACATAGCATGGTCAATACAGACTGGCAGAGTGACGACGAAGTCCCCGGATAATTTTCCTGTGCACAAAAAATAGTGCAAACCAGAGATAATAGTAATAATAATAATTAAAAAAATCGTTGCATAATAAATAATTTATGCAAAGTGAGTAATAAAAGAAATATGGCCTGGCGCCGAAGTCAATGTCGATGCAGGGCGTCGGCGTGATGCGGTAAAGGCGTGGCAAAGCCTGAATTCACAGGTCGGTCCGAGTCCCGGATGCGGCGTTCGCCGGACTATGTACGGAAACTGACCGAACCACCACGCGACCGTCGTTAATGCGGCCATCATTTGATATACCTGTGTAAAGATGATGGACAAACCGGAGTAATAATTCCTTGGGGAAAATAAACACAAACAAGCAAAAAATACTAGGATTAATAGCACCTGGTTTATTTGTTGTAGCAATCTGAAGAAAGCTGATTCCCAAAATTGGGACTCAATCCGCACACCCATTGCCTGATGGGCGATAAAGCGACGGTATGGCGATGCTGGCAAAGGTTGGCTCGCCGAGGCAAAGCCCTCGGTCCAGCTAACGTGACGGAGCTGGTCGGCTAGTGACGCCGAAGTCTCCGGAGTAGGTTGATGAAGAGATGGCGAAGCCCCCGGTCCATCCGAGATGTTGAAGCCTCAATGTCATCCGATGAGTCGAAGTAGGTCGGCGTGATGGACACTAGCTTGAAGAAGCAATAGTGCGGCCCTGCCGATGCAGGTCGTGACGTGGTCGATGCCGGCTTGATGAAGTGACCGTGCGGCGATGTCGGTATGCCCGCTCCGTGTAATCCGTGGGGCGGCGATGTTGGTGATGATTTATCCTTCGCGATGCCAGACTCTTGTTCGTCTTGCCGAGATGATGATCCGAAGAAGTTGAGTTCGGCTCAACAAAGTGACGACGTGCCTAGCGCAGGTCGACAGCCTTGGAGCAATATCGCCGGACTGGTTTGACACCGGCATGATGATGAAGGCAACCTCAGGGGAGGCTTAAAAATTTATGGGCACGTGTTTAAAAACAACGCACAATACCCTAGAAGAGAATTCCTCTAAAAAGTTTGTCCAATGTCACGTTCATAAAGAAACACGAATTCAGGTCGGATCCATATTCGCGCAGAAAACGGATCCGAAAATTGATCCACTCATCGGAAGGTTCCCGGAGTTTGAACCGTCGGATCGAGCTAAAATTTGGAGGGGTGGTAGATATGGGAATTCCGCAGTAGATGAACGGTTGGATCTTACAAAGGACCTCCGAGCTAGGCTCTGGAGACCACGCCCTAAACTCGTCCAGATTCCCGTCCAGATTTGACAGGGCTCCGGTATATCGTAGATTGTCGGAGATTCCTCCATCGGAACTCGACGAAATTTTGCATGGCTGTTGTAGACTCAACTCCGCACAATTCCACCAAAGGAATCGTCAAAGCGATGCTCTAATAGGTGGTGGCAGCGGATACAAGTTTGCTGTTCGGAAAAACAGCACGGTCGCCCGAGGGCAATGTTGACGTTGAGCCCCCGAGCTCCATGGATGATTCCTCCATGATCTTGATAGAGATCGGAGTTGATGTTGATGAAGGCCCTCATCCGAACATGACAATCGGAGGTTGGGCACAGTCCTTGGTCCAGCCAAGGTGACCAGTCGAGCTGGTGACGAAGATGCCGAAGTCGCAGTTGATCTGCAGGCGAGCCATCGGTCCTTTTGCCGATCACACAGCGGAACTCTCAATGAAAGCACCAATGTCGGTGTCAAAACCGGAGGATCTCGGCTAGGGGGTCCCGAACTGTGCGTCTAAGGCAGATGGTAACAGGAGGCAGGGGACACGATATTTTACCCAGGTTCGGGCCCTCTTGATGGAGGTAAAACCCTACGTCCTGCTTGATTAATATTGATGATATGGGTAGTACAAGAGTAGATCTACCACGAGATCAAGGAGGCTAAACCCTAGAAGTTAGCCTATGGTATGATTGTTGTATATGATCTATCGACTAGCCTGGCCTCGGTTTATATAATGCACCAGAGACCTAGGATAACAAGAGTCCTAGCCGAATACGCCGGTGGGGAGGAGTCCTTGTCTTGATCGCCAAGTCTTTGTGGAATCTTCCTTGTATGCGGCAGCTGTCCGAACTGGCCCATGAGTATACGGCCATGGGGGTCCTCGGCCCAATCTAACAGATCGGGAGACAACGTGGTGAGTACCCCCTAGTCCAGGACACCGTCAACCAGTTAGAACTTGACCTAGATCCTCTAATCCTCATAATTAGAAGCCTAGTGTGGTTCTAATCTCTCCCTCTAATTCTACGGTGACTATTAGCTCTGGACGATGAAGCGTCGCCGGATTGTGAATACTGTACGCTTGCAACCTAGTAGAAAGGTCGTGCTTTCGATCTTCCGTTCGAGGGCAGTTTGCGGGATCGTAAATAACGGTTCGAGAGACTCCAAGTATGATATGCACTGACTCCTCTACTTCCGTTGCACTCTGAGTAGGTAATGATCATGACCCAAACCGTTTATGCATCTTTATATTGTTCATGTGTGATCGTAGGGCGAAATTTTTTGTTTTCTACTACGTTTCCCGATAGTGGCATCATGTGCGGTTCTATGAGTAGATGCAGGTTTCGTTCTAGATCACATGTGTATGTGAGGGTTTGATGTTCTTGCTATGCTTCCCTCGAGTGTTGCTTTGGTTCTGTTCATTGACGACATGATGTAGCTTTATACAAAGGTCTGACAATCGATCGGCTCTAGCTGCCGATGATATGCTAATAGTTATTTGGGCTTCATAGTGAAGAATAGTGGATCGTCGCATACACAAGAGGGCAATGAAGATGAATGATATTCTAGGGGGTCATGCGTATTTGATGAAGTTTGGTGTGGGGCTAGAGATTTTTTAACTAAGTCTCTTCCCTCACACACCCCAAAATTTAATCTAGCAAAAAGAATTATCGCCTTGATTGTGCACATAGGTAGCTAGTGTTATCCGGAAACACTAGAAGCCACATAATTAAAATTTGTCAAATCGATTAGAGGATAACTTGGATTTGCAGGAATGCATGTGATGTGGTATAGCCTTCATCATGATAACAAGTTTATGCATGAGATGGTTATATGATGTAACATTAAGTGGCATGCGCATCACAGTACGACATGATGGCTAGAGCCAAGGGATTGTCACTCATATGACCTGCATGTCAGAACTAATTATTTTATCAACAGAGTGGCGGACGTGCTACGGAGAACTCGTAGCAAGGTGGCTTCAACACGCGCAGGAGAACATGATGGTGTCTATAACATCGCCCCAGAGTACTTTCATGAAGACCATGAAGAACCATGAAGAAGTACCCGACGCCCAGGGCTATACCATATCATGCTATTATGAATTTCTTGAGATGTTTCTCCCTTGTTTGCACCCTTTTATTGCACTGTAGTCAATTATTAGGGTGATATCTCACTGAAAATATCAAGTTAAAAGGTGATCTTCCCAGTGTTGCAACCATCTATAACATGTAGCTTTCCGGAGTGCGTCATGTCCACACGAGTACAAATGGATCGTGAAGTGTAAGGCGGGCGAGGTCAGACCAAGCAAGAAGATAGCAGTGGGATGTCTTGATGTTATGGTAGAATCATTCTAAGCTCGAAGCACGAAGCATCGAAAGATGAACAAGAGTCATATGGAGATATGATCGGAAAAAGATTGATTGTTGTTCAAAATTCTCCGTGAACGAGATCAGGATCTTGAACCACTCACTTTCAATTATGAGAGATATTGATTTGAGTGGGAGTGCACTTTATATTAAAATTTGTTTAATCACTAGTGCAATTTAATTGTGAACAATGTCTAAAGTAAATCTTGTGTTTACCATTGTAGATCAATGGCTCACAATATCTTCAACTTAGCCCCGATGTTAGAGAAAGAAAAGTTGGACACAAATGGTGGAAACTATGCGGATTCGATTCGAAACCCGAGATTAGTTTTCAGGAGTGCTAAGAAGGAGTATGTGCTGGATCAACCCCTGGGTGATCCACCAACAAAGGATGCACCACAAGAAGTTGTAGATGCTTTCACTGCTCGCAATGATGATTATGAGTCAGTCCAGTGCCTCATGTTGACTTGCATGGATCTTGAACTACATAAACATTTTGAACAATCAAATACTCAATTTATACTTGGGTCACTGGATGCTCTGTACAAGAAGCACACAAGGACCGAGCATTCAATTAGAAAGAATTGAGTCCATCTCATTATGAACAACTTCTTTCCAATCATCTACATCCGCAGATGCATATGCCTCCACAATAGACTTAGGAGTGTCGTCCACAAGGTATACAATGAAATCATCACCAAAGGATTTTGCAACCCTTTGTCTCTTGCTCCTCACATGAGCTTCATTGTTATCCTTCTCAAGGACTTCCTCGAGTGATTGTTCGAAATACTTATCAAATGTACTAGATTCAGGAATTAGCTCAGAAGAAAATCTAGTAATGCTATGTATATCTTTGATAGGAAATATATTCTCAAAAAATGTTACATCACAAAATTCCATTATAATATCAACATGCATATCATAAACCTCGGATTTAACCACTAAAAATCTATAAGCAATGCTCCGCTGAGCATAACCTAGAAAGACACAATCTATTGTCTTTGGTGTGGGTTTGTGTTTCTTAGGAATAGGAATATTGACCTTCGCCAAGCATCCCCAAGTGGGCAAATAAGAAAATGATGGTTTTCTCCCAATCCACTCCTCATAAGGGGTTTTCTCTTTATTCTTGTCTGGAACTCTATTCAGGACATGACACGAAGTCAATAGAGCCTCCCCCATCATGCCTTAGATAAACCAACAGTGTCTAACATGGCATTCACCAAGTTAGTCAACATGCGGTTTTCCCTCTCGACTGTTGGGAAACATAGCATGCAATTTTAAAAAATTCCTATGCTCATGCAAGATCAATCTAGGAGATGCATAGCAACGAGAGGGGAAGATCATCTTCATACCATTGAAGATCGCAAAGTGGAAGCATTTATCAACGGGGTTAATGTAGTCGTACACCTTCACGATCCATCCCGATCAAGTACGGAACGTATGGCACCTCCATGCTTAGCACACGTTCAGCTCGATGATGTCCTCGCCTTGTTGATCCAGCAAGACGGGCAAAGTAGTAGATGAGTTCCGACAGCATGACGGCGTGGTGACGGTGTTATTGAAGAACAATCTCCGCAGGGCTTCGCCAAGCATAACGGAAATTATGACGGAGGATAAACTACAGGGGACGAGGTTGCCGGCACGCGGCTTGGTGATTCTTGTTGTGTTCCAGGTGCTAGCCCTGCTCCTCTATTTATATGTTGAGCCCTGGGGTCGAAACTTGGAGTAAAAGCCTCCTCAAAGTCGGTTTTGCCCGCAAGGAAGAGTCCTTCTCGGACTTCCAGGACCAGACGCCACGGTCCTTGGCGTCTGGCCCAGACGCCATGGGCCTCGGCGTCTGGCCTAGGGCCAGACGCTAGGGTCTCCGGCGTTTGGCCCCCCTGGCCACTTCAAAACTCCTTTTTCACCGACCTAAAGCCCCGTGGGCTTCACCCCTTGGCCGAACCATATCATCCTATATATAAATATTTACCTCCGGACCATTCCGGAGCTCCTCGTCATGTCCGTGATCTCATCCGGGACTCCAAACAACATTCGGTCACCAACATACATAACTCATATAGTACTATATCGTCAACGAACGTTAAGCGTGCGGACCCTACGGGTTCGAGAACTATGTAGACATGAGCGAGACACCTCTCTGGTCAATAACCAATAGAGGAACCTCGATGCCCATATTGGCTCCTACATATTCTACGAAGATCTTTATCGGTCAAACCTTATGACAACATACATAATTCCCTTTGTCTACCGGTATGTTACTTGCCCGAGATTCGATCGTCGGTATCTTCATACCTAGTTCAATCTCGTTACCAGCAAGTCTCTATAATCGTTCCGTAATACATCATCCCGCAACTAACTCATTAGTCACTTTGCTTGCAAGGCTGCTTATGATGTGCATTATCGAGAGGGCCCAGAGATACCTCTCCCATACTCGGAGTGACAAATCCTAATCTTGATTCACGCCAACCCAACAAGACACCTTCGGAGATACCTATAGAGCATCTTTATAAGCACCCAGTTACGTTGTGACGTGCGATAGCACAGAAGGCATTCCTCCGGTATCCGGGAGTTGCATGATCTCATAGTCAAAGGAATATGTATTTGACATATATGAAAGCAATAGCAATATAACTGAACGATCAACATGCTAAGTTAACGGATGGGTCTTGTCCATCACATTATTCTCCTGATGATGTGATCCCGTTATCAAATGACAACTCATGTCCATGGTTAGGCAACCTTAACCATCTTTGATCAACGAGCTAGTCAAGTAGAGGCTCACTAGGGACTCAGTGTTTTGTCTATGTATTCACACATGTATTAAGGTTTCCGGTTAATACAATTCTAGCATGAATAATAAAAATTTATCATGAATAACGAAATATAAAATAACAACTTTATTATTGCCTTTAGGGCATATTTCCTTCAGTCTCCCACTTGCACTAGAGTCAATAATCTAGTTCACATCGCCGTGTGATTAACACCAATAGTTTACATTGCCATGTGAATAACACCCATAATTCACATTGCCATGTGACCAACACCCAAAGGGTTTACTAGAGTCAATAATCTAGTTCACATCGCCATGTGATTAACACTTCAAAGAGTACTAAGGTGTGATCTTGTTTTGCTTGTGAGAGAGGTTTAGTCAACCGGTCTGCCACATTCAGATCCGTATGTATTTTGCAAATTTCTATGTCTATAATGCTCCGTACGGAGCTACTCTAGCTAATTGCTCCCACTTTCAATATGTATCCAAATTGAGACTCGGAATCATCCAGATCAGTGTCAAAGCTTGCATCGACGTAAACCTTTACAACGAACTCTTTGTCACCTCAATAACCGAGAAACATATCCTTATTCCACTAAGGATAATTTTGACCGTTGTCCAGTGATCCACTCCTGGATCACTATTGTACCCCCCCTTGCCAGACACGTGGCAAGGCACACATTTGGTCGGGTACACAGCTTGGCATGCTTTATAGAATCTATGGCTGAGGCATAGGGAATGACTTTCATTCTCTCTCTATTTTTCTACCGTGGTCGGGCTTTGAGTCTTACTCAACTTCATAACTTACAATTCGGGCAAGAACTCCTTCTTTGACTGATCCATTTTGAACTCCTTCAAAATCTTATCAATGTCTTGATCTATCTCTATAGATCTTGATGTCCAACATGTAAGTAGCTTCGCCGAGGTCTTCCTTTGAAAATAAAACCTTTCAAACACTCCTTTATGCTTTCTACAAAATTCTACATCTTTTTCGATCAACAATATGTCATTCACATATACTTATCAGAACGGTTGTAGTGCTCCCACTTACTTTCTTGTAAATACAAGCTTCACCGCAAGTCTGTATAAAACTATATGCTTTGATTAACTCATCAAAGCATATATTCCAACTCCGAGATGCTTGCACCAGTCCATAAATGGATCGCTAGAGCTTGCACACTTTGTTAGCACATTTAGGATCGACAAAACCTTCTGGTTGCATCATATAAAACTCTTCTTTAACTAATCCATTAAGTAATGCAGTTTTGACGTCCATTTGCCAGATTTCATAATCATAAAGTGCGGTAATTGCTAACATGATTCAGACATACTTAAGCATCGCTACGAGTGAGAAAATCTCATCATAGTCAACACCTTGAACTTGTCGAAAACATTTTGCGACAAGTCGAGCTTTGTAGATAGTAACACTACCATCAGTGTATGTCTTCCTCTTGAAGATCCATTTATTATCAATGGCTTGCCGATCATCGGGCAAGTCCACCAAAGTCCACACTTTGTTCTCATACATGGATCCTACCTCAGATTTCATGGTCTCAAGCCATTTATCGGAACCTGGGCTCATCATAGCTTCTTCATAGTCCGTGGTTTCGCCATGGTCTAGTAACATCACTTCCAAAATAGGATTACCATACCACTCTGGTGCGGATTGTGCTCTACCTACGAGGTTCAATAGTAACTTGATCTGAAGTTTCATGATCATCATACTTAGCCTCCTCTCTAGATGGTGTAGGCATCACGGAAACAGTTTTCTGTGATGAGCTACTTTCCAATTTGAGAGAAGGTACAATTACCTCATCAAGTTCTACTTTCCTCCCACTCACTTCTTTCGAGAGAAAACTCCTTCTCTAGAAAGGATCCATTTTTACCTACAAAGATCTTGCCTCCAGATCTGTGGTAGAAGGTGTACCCAATAGTTTCTTTTGGGTATCCTATGAAGACGTAGTTCTCCGATTTGGGTTCGAGCTTATCAAGCTGAAACTTTTTCACATAAGCATCGCAACCCCAAAATTGAAGAAACAACAGCTTAGGTTTGTTGCCAAACCATAGTTCATACGGTGTCATCTCTACGGATTTAGACGGTGCCCTATTTAACGTGAATGCAGTTATCTCTAATGCATAACCCCAAAATGATAGTGGTAAATCGGTAAGAGACATCATAGATCGCACCATATCTAATAAAGTATGATTACGACGTTCGGACACACCATTACGATGTGGTGTTCCAGGTGGCGTGAGTTGTGAAACTATTCCACATTGTTTTAAATGAAGGGCAAACTTGTAACTCAAATATTTGCCTCCGCAATCAGATCGTACAAATTTTTATTGTCTTGTTACGATGACTCTCCACTTTACTCTGAAATTCCTTGAACTTTTCAAATATTTCAGACTTGTGTTTCATCAAGTAGATATACCCATATCTGCTCAAATCATTTGTGAAGGTCAGAAAATAACGATACCCGCCGTGAGCCTCAACACTCATCGGACCGCATACATCGGTATGTATTATTTCCAATAAGTCAGCGGCTCGCTCCATTGTTCTGGAGAACGGAGTCTTAGTCATCTTGCCCATGAGGCATGGTCGCAAGCATCAAATGATTCATAATCAAGTGATTCCAAAAGTCCATCCGCATGGAGTTTCTTCATGCGCTTTACACCAATATGACCTAAACGGCAGTGCCACAAATATGTTGCACTATCATTATCAACTTTGTATCTTTTGGCATCAATATTATGAATATGTGTATCACTATGATCGAGATTCAATAAACCATTTATATTGAGTGTATGACCATAGAAGGTTTTATTCATGTAAACAGAATAACAATTATTTTTTGACTTAAATGAATAACCGTATTGCAATAAACATGATCCAATCATATTCATGCTCAACGCAAACACCAAATAATATTTATTTTAGGTTCAACACTAATCCCGAAGGTAAAGGGAGTGTGCTATGGTGATCTTATCAACCTTGGAATCACTTCCAACACACATCATCACCTCGCCCTTAACTAGTATCTGTTCATTTTGCAACTCTTGTTTCGAGTTACAAATCTTAGCAATTGGACGGGTATCAAATACCTAGGGGCTACTATGAACACTAGTAAAGTATACATCAATAACATGTGTATCAAATAAACCTTTGTTCACTTTGCCATCCTTCTTATCCGCCAAGTTTATGGGGAAATTCCGCTTCCAGTGACCATTTCCTTCGCAATAGAAGCACTCAATTTCAGGCTTGGGTCCAGCGTTGGGCTTCTTCCTGAGAGTGACAACTTGCTTGCCATTCTTCTTGAAGTTCCCTTTCTTTCCCTTGCCCATTTTCTTGAAACTAGTGGTCTTGTTAATCATCAACACTTGATGTTCTTTCTTGATTTCTACCTTCGCCAATTTCAGCATTGCGAAGAGCTTGGGAATCGTTTTCGTCATCCCTTGCATGTTATAGTTCATCACAAAGTTCTAATAATTTGGTGACGGTGACTAGAAAACTCTGTCAATCACTATCTTATCTGGAAGATTAACTCCCACTTGATTCAAGCAATTGTAGTATCCAGACATACTGAGCACATGCTCACTGGCTGAGCTATTCTCCTCCATTTTGTAGGCAAAGTACTTTGTCAAAGGTCTCATACCTCTTAACACGGGCATGGGTCTGAAATACAAATTTCAACTCTTGGAACATCTCATATACTCTGTGGCGTTCAAAACATTTTTTGACGTCCCGGTTCTAAGCCGTAAAGCATGGTGCACTAAACTATCAAGTAGTCATCATACCGAGCTTGTCAAACATTCATAATGTCTGCATCTGCTCCTGCAATAGGTTTGTCACCTAGTGGTGCATCAAGCACATAATTCTTCTGCGCAGCAATGAGGATAATCCTCAGATCACGGACCCAGTCTGCATCATTGATACTATCATCTTTCAACTTAGTTTGCTCTAGGAACATATGAAAAATAAAATAAGGGAGCTATACGCGAGCTATTGATCTACAACATATATATGCAAATACTATCAGTACTAAGTTCATGATAAATTAAGTTCAATTAATCATATCACTTAAGAACTCCCACTTAGATAGACATCCCTCGGGTCATCTAAATGATTACGTGATCAAAATCAACTGAACCATGTCCGATCATCACGTGAGATGGAGTAGTCTTCAATGGTGAACATCTCTATGTTGATCATATCTACTATATGATTCACGTTCGACCTTTCGGTCTCCAGTGTTCCAAGGCCATGTCTGTACATGCTAGGCTCGTCGAGTTTAACCCGAGTATTCTGCATGTGCAAAACTATCTTGCACCCATTGTTATGTGAATGTAGAGCTTATCACACCCGGTCATCACATGGTGTCTCAGCACGATGAACTATCGCAATGGTCCATACTCAGGGAGAACACTTATACCTTGAAATTTTAGTAAGGGATCATCTTATAATGCTACCGCCGTACTAAGCAAAATATGACGCATAAAAGATAAACATCACATGCAATCAAAATATGTGACATGATATGGCCATCATCATCCTGTGCTTTTGATCTCCATCTCCAAAGCATCGTCATGATCTCCATTGTCACTGGCTTGACACCTTGATCTCCATCGTAGCATCGTGGTCGTCTTGTCAACTATTGCTACTACAACTATCACTAACGCATAGTGATAAAGTAAAGCAATTACATGGCGTTTTCATTTCATACAATAAAGTGACAACCATAAGGCTCCTGCCGGTTGCCTGTAACTTTTACAAAACATGATCATCTCATACAATAATGTATATCACATCATGTCTTGACCATATCACATCACAACATGCCCTGCAAAAACAAGTTAGACATCCTCTACTTTGTTGTTGCAAGTTTTACATGGCTGCTACGGGCTTCTAGCAAGAACCATTCTTACCTACGCATCAAAACCACAACGATGATTTATCAAGTTTGTTGTTTTAACCTTCAACAAGGACCGGTCGCAGTCAAATTCGATTCAACTAAAGTTGGAGAAACAGACACCCGCCAGCCACCTTTACGCGAAACTAGTTGCATGTCTGTCGGTGGAACCGGTCTCATGAACGTGGTCATGTAAGGTTGGTCTGGGCTGCTTCATCCAACAATACCGCCGAATCAAAATAACACATTGGTGGTAAGCAGTATGACGATCACTGCCCACAACTCTTTGTGTTCTACTCGTGCATATCATCTATTGCATAGACCTGGCTCGGATGCCACTGTTGTGAAACGTAGCATGAAATTTCAAAAATTTCCTACGTTCATGCAAGATCTATCTAGGAGATGCATAGCAACGAGAGGGGGGGAGCATCTTCATACCCTTGAAGATCGCAAAGCGGAAGCGTTTATCAACGCGGTTGATGTAGTCGTACACCTTCACGATCCATCCCGATCAAGTACCGAACGTACGACACCTCCGCGTTCAGCACACGTTTAGCTCAGTGACGTCCTCGTCTTCTTGATCTAGAAAGACGAGCGAAGTAGTAGATGAGTTCGGGCAACACGACGGCGTGGTGACGGTGTTGGTGAAGAAAAATCTCCGCAGGGCTTCGCCAAGCACAACGGAAACTATGACGGGGGATAAACTAGATGGGACAGGGTTGCCGGCACATGGCTTGGTGATTCTTGATGTGTTCCAGGTGCTAGCCCTGCACCTCTATTTATATGTTGAGCCCTGGGGTCAAAACTTGGAGTAAAGCCTCCTCAAAGTCGGTTTTGCCCGCAAGGAAGAGTCTTCTCGGACTTCCAGGACCAGACGCCACGGTCCTTGGCATCTGGCCCAGACACCATGGGTCTCGGAGTCTGGCCCATGGCCAGACGCCAGGGTCTCCGGTGTTTGGCCCCTGCCTACGCAAAACTCCTTTTGCACCGACCTAAAGCCCCGTGGGCTTCACCCCTTGGCCGAACCATATCATCCTATATATTAATCTTTACCTCCGGACCATTCCGGAGCTCCTCATCATGTCCGTGATCTCATCCAGGACTCCGAACAACATTCGGTCACCAACATACATAACTCATATAACAATATATCGTCAACGAACGTTAAGCGTGCGGACCCTACGGGTTCGAGAACTATGTAGACATGACCGAGACACCTCTCTGGTCAATAACCAATAGAGGAACTTGGATGCCCATATTGTCTCCTACATATTCTACGAAGATCTTTATCGATCGAACCTTATGACAACATACGTAATTCCCTTTGTCTATGGTATGTTACTTGCCCGAGATTCGATCATCGGTATCTTCATACCTAGTCCAATCTCGTTACCAGCAAGTCTCTTTACTCGTTTCGTAATACATCATCCCGCAACTAACTCATTAGTCACTTTGCTTGCAAGGCTTCTTATGATGTGCATTACCGAGAGGGCCCAGAGATACCTCTCTGATACTCGGAGTGACAAATCCTAATATCGATTCACGCCAACCCAACAAGACACCTTCGAAGATACCTGTAGAGCATCTTTATAATCACCCAGTTACGTTGTGACGTTTGATAGCACACAAGGCATTCCTCCAGTATTCGGGAGTTGCATGATCTCATAGTCAAAGGAATATGTATTTGACATACATGAAAGCAATAACAATATAACTGAACAATCAACATGCTAAGCTAACGGATGGGTCTTGTCCATCACATCATTCTCCTAATGACGTGATCCCGTTATCAAATGACAACTCATGTCCATGGTTAGGAAACCTTAACCATCTTCGATCAACGAGCTAGTCAAGTAGAGGCTCACTAGGGACTCAGTGTTTTGTCTATCTATTCACACATGTATTAAGGTTTCCGGTCAATACAATTCTAGTATGAATAATAAGCATTTATCATGAATAAGGAAATATAAAATAACAACTTTATTGTTGCCTCTAGGGCATATTTCCTTCATCGACAACCCTGTTCGATTGGGGTGAATAGGGAGGCGTCCTCTCGTGAATATTTTTGTGTCCCTAACAAAATTCATCAAATACTTTGGGAAAATACTCTCCACGACGATCTAAACTAAGACGCTTGATCTTTCTCTCTAGTTGATTTTATCCTTCAGCTTTATTGATTTTAAAGTAGTCTAAAGCTTCATATTTAGTTTGCAACAAACAAACACAACAAAATCTAGTCGCATCATCAATCAATGTCATGAAATATCTCTTTCCGCCTTTTGTCAACACACCATGCATCTCATATATATCATAATGTATGAGTTCTAGAGGTGCCAAGTTTCTCTCCTCAGCAGCCGTGTGAGGCTTTCGAGGTTGCTTCGATTGCACACAGCCATGGCACTTAGAACCTTTGGCAATAGTGAAATTCGGAATTAAACTCATACTGGATAGCCGAGACATCAAACCAAAATTAATATGACATAAACGAGAGTGCCAAACACTTGCATCATCATTAATACTAACACAAATTTGGTTTACTGACTTATTGCAAAAATTTGAAAGGGAAAACAGAACAAGCTTCCGCACTCATAGCCTTTGCCTATAAATTGTCCAAATCTTGACACGATTACTTTATTTGACTACAAAATTACCTTAAACCCATCTTGACATAGAAGGGAGCCGCTAACTAGATTCCTGTTCATAGTAGGGACATGTTGCACGTTCCTTAACTGCATGATCTTCTCCGAAGTAAACTTCAGATCCACCGTGCCAATGCCACGAACAAAAGCATGTGACCCATTCCCCATTAGGACGGAAGAATCCCTTGCAACCTGATAAGAAGTGAACAAAGAGACATCAGCACACACGTGAACATTAGCACCTGAATCAATCCACCATGAAGATGGTTGAAATACTGAAAGAACAATAGGTAAATTACCATACCCATCAGTATTGCTAGCGTTCACCATGTTGATAGTCTTGGAGCTTGTTTTCCCTCTGCGGTCTTCATGTTCTAGGCATTCCTTGGAGAAGTGTTCGGGTTTCCCGCAGGCACAGCACTCTACCTCACCCTTGTTAAATTTCTTCTTCTTGAAGGTAGTAGTCTTGGTAGGCTTGTTGAAAACAAGCTTGTTCTTCCTTTTGTTCTTATTTTGTGGGTACCTCTGCACCATATTGGCGGTAGGTCGAACCTCACCTCATTTCTCAGTAGTATCTTTAGCCCGAGCTTCTCTTCAACATCAAGATATGCAATCGGAATTTCAACTGATATCTCATGTCTCTTATGGTTCAGAGTTGTGGCGAAATTCTTCCATGAAGGATGCCACTTTGCAATCATGCACCCAGCCACAAATTTGTCGGGTAGAACACACTTAAGGAGTTCCAGTTCCTTCACAATGCACTATATCTCATGAGCTTGTTCAACCACAGAACGGTTATTCACCATCTTGTAATCAGGGAAGCTCTCCATGATGTATAGTTCAGTGCCTGCATCTGTTGCTCCGAATTTAGCATTCATTGCATCCCACAGTGTCTTCTCATCGTCTATGCGCATGTACACATCACATGGACGGTCAACAAGAACTCTCAGAATGCATCCCACAAACATAGTATTGGCTTCCTGGAATTTTCTCTCATCTTCCTTAGACATTTCCTCTGGAGCACCAACACCAACTTGGAAAACTTTTAGAGTAGTAAGCCAGGGCATGGTCTTCACCTGCCACCTCTTAAAGTGCACACCAGTAAACCTCAGGGCATCAGCGAATCCAGCCATAGTTAACTGAGTAAATTGCCTACAATTAGGTTTTTGGATTGTTGGATGGAATATTAGCCAAGTTCATGATTAATTCCAGTAAATAATTCATGACTAGAATAAAGAATAACATGCAACAATCTAGCAAACTAGGTGGCACAAAGCGCTTCTCAAAAACCTAATTCGTCCTCTCCCGGTGCAGGATCACAAGGACGGACGGTTCCCGAGACCCCCTCTCCCGCACGCCCCGAGATGAAGTAGACTATGGTGACGGCACAAGTTGCGAGATGAGGCAAAACCCTAGGTATTTTCGGTGTGTCTTTGGCCGAGGCCGTTAAGATGGACAAGGAAACAACGAACTTATCTGTCAAGACACCAAAAAAAACGACAAAAGGAAGTTGCGTCCCTGCAAGGCAACAGAACGGATTTTGGCGGACCATTCACGCGCATGCGCACGTACCCGGCCAGGCGAGCATGTGGTGTCTTCTCTTTCTCTCCTTCACACCTCACTAAGCATGGTGTAGGGAACCCGTTGTATAAAGAGGCTCAACTTTTTCTCAACTTTCGAAGTGAGACTAAACTTAAAGCCATCACTTGTTATTTTAGTAATGAGCCACTATCTGAGGTTCCAGAATTTGTTAATGAGGCAAGCCCATTTATTCTAACACTAACGAGCTAAACAAACAAAATGATCTAGAAAGAATGCAAACAAACAAAAAAGGACAACAGAGGGGCCACAAACAATTGTGATGTCATCTTATATGTGACGTAATTATGTCACATTTAGATGAGGCTTAAACACACACAATATCTAGCTCTAGCCCATGTAGTAATTTTCATGAAGCCGTAGAAAAATTTCAAAAAATTGTGGAAAACCCAATCCTTACTCGCTTTAATATAGGTATATATATATATATATATATATATATATATATATATAGATATAGATATAGATATTACAATCTAGGAATTACAAGTTCTATAGCCCTGATCGTCATCTCTAACCTTAAGGTCGAACTCGAACCGATGCAAGGATTTAACACGGCATACCTCTGTGCGCATCCAACAATCAGGATTGAACATCCTCATCTCTACCAGAATCCGTGCTGCGACCATGTTCCATTCCGATACGAGACGTCTGCGCAAATCCTCGGACAGACCAACTTCCCACCCCCACGGCAGCACCGTCAACTCCGCCGCCGCGTTCCTCCGCACGCAGAAGGCCGGCAAATGGCCCCTTGCGAGGGCAACGCCTGAGTAGGAGACCAGCACCTCCCCGCCGTTGGAGCACCACGGGTGAAGGGCGGAGGGGTTCTCGACGCGCACGATGAGCGTGAATGCCGGAGAAACCGTGGGGCCAACCGTCGCGTTAAGCCCCGTGAAGGCGGCCAGCTCCATGGAGAACACGGCATCTTCCGTCGTGGGTGAGGACAGGATGGAAACGATCATAACCACTAACCCGGCTGCCATGAATACACAAGGGAGCGCATTGCGGGCTCTTAGCTCCACTGCACCCCAGGGGTCCAGGTCCACGTCAATCGGTTCCGGAGCGTCGACGCTTATGGCAACCATGAATTTTGTCCCGGGCCTTGAGCTATTGACAAGAACCACCGCCGTAAGCCGTAGCAAAATCCGATCACCAGAATATTGGCCGGTAACTCGACGAAAAACTTTCCTGTATATAAGGACTACTAGTACCGAACTACCGATCGAGCACAACCCCTGCCACAAATAACGCAAGAGATATATCTCTTTTAAACAGAAAACACGTGGAGAGATGGACCAGGTGAGCCTACAAATTCATGAACAGGCTGCTCATGAAAAAGCAGAAGTGCGCCATGAAGGTTCGAAATCTGTATTCCCTTCGCGAGGATCTAAACAGAGCAGCGGTTGTTGTCCTGTGGATACCCCTCTTGTTCTGGATACCCCTCGGTTGCGTGGTTTTCCGCGTGAACGGCCTGCCTCCCAAATTCTCCGTTCAGGTCACCGAGGCCAGGAGTCCCGAGGCGCCCCGCGCGGCGGTTCCAGCCGATCCCGTCTCCACTACCGGTACCGCCTTCAACATTACCCTGCACGCCGTCAACCGACGCCCCGCCGACAGGTGCTACCGCCAAGGCGAGGCGGTTGTGCTCTACTCCGGCCTCACCGTCGCGTGGGGCCGCACGCCGCGCTTCTGCGTGGGCGCGATGGATACACGGGACGTGACGGTCGTGGCATGGGCCGACGACGGTGTCCAGTTGCCTGCCTTGCTCAGAGACCAGATGGCGGTGGAGCGGCGTGCTGGCTCGGTGGAGCTCCATGTCGATCTGAGGCTGTTCCGGAGCGATGACGGCTCGGCCAGACCAACGTGGATGCGGTGCAAGGTGACGACGGGTGGACCCAAGCAGACGGACGGAGTTCCATGCACAGTATTCGCTCTGCAGAATTGGGCCTCCGATGTTGCCCCGTCTTGGATGCAGTGATTTTTAACAATGTGCTTGTTTTTCTACGTAGTTAGGCAGGGAGCCGATCCCAACCTGTCAGAGGACTTCGGTTTACTCGTCTAACCAGCATCTTGCCCAAGTAGTAAAACCATCTCTGTTCTGATATATTGGTCCTCATCGTATTTTATATGTCAAATTTTAATCATAAATTAAACTAATAAAGTGTTAATGCATGTCATAAAAAATCATAGCGTTTGATTTATATTTAAACTTCAATAGTATACTTTTTTGTGACATGCATTAACATTTCATTAGTTAAAACTGTGATCAAAATTTGACACCGAATACGAAGGGCACTAATAAACCAGCTCGGAGTTAGTACTCCGAGCTTCCGTCGAGGAGTAAAAACACTCACCTGCTCAGTCGCCGAGTCAAACACGCTCGCCACATCTACCACCGCCCAAATAACCACCCTGCCACCCAAATCACCACCTTGCCTCTTTCTATGGCTAGATCCCGCCGACGTTGCTCGCCGCCGCCCATTTGCAGTGCTTTGCCTGCGCACACGGTAGTGCCTCCTCCTCCCGCGCCGCACCAGCCTGGCTCCTTCCATTCAAAGGAGGCGGTGGCGCGTGCATACAACATCAAGTCAGTGCACTTGTACGGCGGCGCCGAGGGGCGTAACTTCCCCGACAGCTATCTACCGTCATCGGAGCCGTCGATGGACCGACGGGTGGCCACTCCACACCAGTGGCAAGAGGACCGAGTAGCCCGCGAGCTTCTCATGGCGGATGTTGCCGGTGAGGCGTACATGATGGAGCTCTGTCGACGCTTCCCGGAGCGCGTCGAGTCAAACCACCGCCTGTACGCGGAGTTTGCCGCACGCAGGACCGGAGTCATTGATCTGTCGAGCGATGAAGACGGTGATGACGACACAGACGACCTAGACCTAATGATTAGCAATATGAGTAGGGCGGAAAGGAAGGCATTAAAGGAAGAATCTGACTAGGTTTCAAATTTCATTTCTAGTTCTATGTGAAATATCTTGCTAAAATTTTGAATTCCGTTTCTAATTCTATGTAAAATATCTAACTAAAGTTTTGATTTCCGTTTCAAGTTCTATGCAAAATATTTATGATTTGCACAATATGTTTTACGTACTAGTTTGAAACTAATATAGCACCTGATTTGTGTCCTATGTCTTTTATTTGTTTCTACTCCATTAAATTTAGAACTTCGGCCAGAAACAATCAAAACTTGGAGGAGTCAAAATACTCCACTAATGTTTACTCGGTTGTTTACTCCTCTAAGATTTAGGAGATCGGCTAGAGATGTCGTTAAGCCTTGTACAATGCGAAGTGTTAAGTGACGTGTGTAGTAAGGTAAATCCAACTTTTCTTAAGTACAAATGCTTATCTCTAGAGGAGAGCTTTCTAATTTAGCGTCTATCCTCTATAATAAGCACCAATGCTTTGAAACAGTTCATTTCTCTAAGCACCTCTCATAAGCACCTTGCGGTCACTACCGAAATCGACCATTGCCGAGTGCTCGAGAAACTTGGCGAAGCCCTAGAACACTTGCCAAAGACTTTCTCGAGAACTATTCTTGGCAAAAGGTATACGCGTACCCCCCCCCCAACCCCGCGGAGAACTTTGTCGTGTGCCGTTTGTCACACACTCGACCTACATGTTGTCGAGAACCAAAGGGGTCATCTCGATAAAATAAAGTGACTTCAGGATCATTAAGAAAGACGTTCTCGCAGCCAAAGAATATGCTAATGTAAATAATTATATTAGAGAGCATTAATGCATCATATTTAAATTCAATGAAATTTGAATTGAGGAAATTTCAAAGCCTCAAAATTAAATAAAAGGAAAAAACCCAACATTTATTCAGATCTTTCAAAATGACTTGTTAAACCGAGGAAATTTTGAAGAGCTTATAATAAATACAAGACCCTTCCCAAAAAAGTAAAGGTTTAACAAGAATTATTTCTGGCTTTGAATTAAAATCACTATTGTATTTGCATCGCATCGGGTTTATAAACATAACTGATAGAACATAAGTTCAATATCTCTGAAATATTTTATGTGCACTTGGCTATGTCCAAAGTAGCTACACAAAGTTCATAGAAAATTTGGCACTAATCCACGAGATCGAGAGGAGTGGGCGTGTTTTACCCGAACTAGCAAGCAGTTGGCTCCAATTGGATCGGTCTTGGACCGGGTTCTCGTCTCCGGTGAGTGGGAGGGTAAATTTCCGAGGGGTTCGCTCTCCGCGGTTCTCCACCTTGTCCCGGACCATTCACCGCTCCTTCTGAATTCAGGACAGGTTCTACCTAGTCGAACACCTCATTTTTCTTCGAGGCCCAATGTTTTCTCCACCCGGAGTTTGCCGGGAGGGTTTCGGAGGTGTGGAGGGCGGCCCTCTCAAACCCTCCCCATAGATATGGCTTGATGTGCGATAGTATGGATCACTTGAAAAATTGTAGCCATCGTGCCAAGTGTTTCATGAGAGTGCGGGCCGCTAATTTAGATTGGCCTAATAAGGCTCGCAAGCAAGCTTTGCTTGCTGAAGTTTCATCTCTGGATGCGGTGGCTCGGGAGGGAGAGATGGAAGAGCTGGCTTGCACAGAGTAGATGTATCGGCAACAGCGGGGCCGCACCTAGAGAATCCTCTTCGGTGATGCCAACACCAAATATCACCATGTTATCACCAATGGGCGTAGACGCTTTTGCGAGATCAAGAATTTGAAAGGGGCAGATTCTGTCATCTCGTACCCAAGAGAGCTTAAGGCTCATATTTATGGCTTATACTGTAGCCTGCTTCGGGAAGATAGATGGGGATCCTTCCGCGGCGATTGATGTCCGAGCTTGGTCGATAGAGGAGTGTGGTTTCGAATGAGGAGAATGCAGTGCTCACGGCTTGCCTCTGCTCAAGGAGGTGAAGGCGGCTCTTGACTCCACCAAGACCGACACCGCGTCGGGCCCTGGCGGATTCCCGGTGAACTTCTACAGGCGGCTTTGGACCCTTCTCGGTCCTCTCAACTTAAGGTTGATTACTGACTTCATGAGAGGGCTTATTGAGATTAAACATATCAGCTGCAACATTCTAGTCCTCCTTCCAAAGGTGGTAGGATTATTTGGTAATTCCACCCGATTTATGTGATCAATGTAATCTTTAAGCTCATCGCGAAGGGGCTCGTGATTCGGCTTTCGCCGGTTACCCACCATATCATTCACGCGAATCAAACAACATTCATTAGAGGGCATAGCATCCATGACGGGGTCACTACCTTGCATGAGGTCCTTCGTGAGATCAAATTGAAAAGAGACGAGACATTCATCCCCAATGAAAGATCGTGGATGTCGCCTAGAGGGGGGTGAATAGGCGTTTTAAAATAATTACGGTTTAGGCTTGAACAAATGCGGAATAAACCTAGAGGTTAATTTGTCAAGCACAAAACCTAAAGCAACTAGCTTCACCTATGTGCACCAACAACTTATGCTAAGCAAGATAAGCAACTATGAGATAGCAAGATATATGACCAAGAACAAAAAGGCTATCACAAAGTAAAGTGCATAAGTAAAGGGCTCGGGTAAGAGATAACCGAGGCACGCGGAGACAACGATGTATCCCGAAGTTCACGCCCTTGCGGATGCTAATCTCCGTTTGGAGTGGTGTGGAGGCACAATACTCCCCAAGAAGCCACTAGGGCCACCGTAATCTCCTCACGCCCTCGCACAATGCAATATGTCGTGATTCCACTAAGGGACCCTTGAGGGCGGTCACCGAACCCGTACAAATGGCAACCCTTGGGGGCGGTCACCGAACCCGTACACTGTGGCAACCCTTGGGGGCGGTCACCGGAACTCGTCAAATTACTCGGGGCGATCTCCACAACCTAATTGGAGACCCCGATGCTTGCCCGGAGCTTTGCACCACAATGATTGAGCTCCGAACACCACCAACCTTCTAGGGCGCCCAAGCACCCAAGAGGAACAAGCTCAAGGGTACCAAGCACCCAAGAGTAATAAGCTTCTCAACTTGTAACTTCCACGTATCACCGTGGAGAACTCAAACCGATGCACCAAATGCAATGGTAAGGGCACACGGAGTGTCCAAGTCCTTCTTCCCCAAATCCCACCAAAGCAACTAATGCTAGGGAGGAAAATGAGAGGAAGAACAAGAAGGAGAACACCAAGAACTCCAAGATCTAGATCCAAAGGGTTCCCCTCACATAGAGGAGAAAGTGATTGGTGGAAATGTGGATCTAGATCTCCTCTCTCTTTTCCCCCCAAAACTAGCAAGAATCCATGGAGGGATTGAGAGTTAGCAAGCTCGAAGAAGGTCAACAATGGGGGAAGAACACGAGCTAAAGAGATAAGGTTGAATGGGGAAGAGGACCCCCTTTTATAGGAGCTCCTGAGTCCAACTGTTATGTGCTCAGTCCGTGCACAAGCGGTACTACCGCCCGGGCGGTAGAACACGGAGAGCGGAGAAAAACAGAGTGCGAGGCAGAGCCGTATGAGCGGCACTACCGCTGGAGCCAGCGGTACTACCGTTGGCCGCAGCGATACTGCCGCTTGGCCCAGCGGTACTACCGCTGGGACCGCGCACAGCGCCTACCACGAGCACAGGGAGAAGGAACAGGGAGGGGGCCATTGAGCGGCACTAGAGGCGGTGGTAGCCGCGGTACTACCGCACACGAGCGGTACTACCGCTCCTACTGCCGCTGAACCCGACATGAGACAACCACGTCTCGAGTCGAGGCGGTACCAGCGCAGAACTGGAGCCGTACTACTGCTTATGGCCATGGGCGGTACTACCGCTGTGGGACAGCGGTACTACCGCTTGTGGCGATACGCGGTACTGCCGCTCGAGCCCAGCGGTACTACCGTTGGCGCCATCCTTATGCCACTTCCACGAAAACAAGTATACTCCATGGAAAACCAGAACTGCCATAACTTCTACATATGAGCTCCGAATTGAGCAGATTCAAGCTTGTTGGAAACAAGACGACGAGTAGCATCAAATGGAGGAGTGAAACCTCCAACAGAGAAGAACGGGCATAACCTCCAACATCGAAAACATCATAGAAGATGCGAGTGAACTCCGTTTTCGATGAACTCGAGCTTGTCGTCAAGATGACCATAAGCTCTAAGAGTCACAAAGAGAACCAAACAAGAACCAAGAAAGATGATGCAAGGATGCAAAGGTTTGAGCTCTTTACCAACGATACGATCAAGCTACTCATCGAGAGCCCCCTTGATAGTACGGCAATCGATCCTATAACCCGGTCTCCCAACTACCACCATGAGACCGAAAAAATAGAAAACCTATCAAGGGCAAACATTTGGCTTGCACATGGTCCACTTGAGCTGGATGATGACGATCTTGACTCCCTCAAGTTGGATCACCTTTCTTGATTGCGTTGGCTCGATGAAGACTAGTTGATTGCTCCCCATACCCCACTATGGGTGAGCCACTCTTCCGCACATCTTCATAAATCCATTGTTACCACAATGGACGATAAGCTTCAAGCATTTGATCTCTTCATGATGATCCACTTGAACTTGCACACCACAACCTAACCCCACAAAGAACTCTCACGAAGACCATGGGTTAGTACACAAAGCATAATTGACAATGCTTACCATACCATGGGATCACTTAATCCCTCTCGGTATATCTTCTACGCTTTGTGGGTTGATCAACTTGATTCACTCTTTGACTTAGTCTTGAAAAACCTCTCACAAGACCAATCTTTAAGTAATTCCTTGAATAACACCTTGGTCAACACAAACTCTCCTTGAAACCAACACATGTACTCCAAGAAAAGCCTATGGACAAAACCTTCAAATATAACTCAAGGCAACCATTAGTCCATAGAGATTGTCATCAATTACCAAAACCAAACATGGGGGCACCACATGTTCTTTCACCCAAGATCGGCTTCGAAAAGGCGTATGATAGGGTTAATTGGATACTTCTACAGGAGATCATGCACAAGAGAAGGTTTGACCCAAGATGGACTAGCCGAATCATGCAACTTGTTAGAGGGGGATAAACGACCATTAACATCAACAGGGAGATTGGTTACTATTTCCGCAATGCTAGAGGATTTAGGCAGGGGAACCCACTATCCGCTTTGCTTTTTAATCTTATTGGCAATGCCTTGGCGGCATCCTGGATGGGGCCAAGAGGGCCGGCCACATATCTAGCATGGCGGCCCGCATCTGCAAGGGAGGGGTTACTCACTTGCAATATGCCAATGAGACCCTCATCCTTATTAAGAATGATCCCCGAGAGATCATAAATCTAAAATTCCTCCTCATGTGTTTTGAGGCGATGTCGGGTCTGGAAAATAATTGTGAGAAAAGCGAGGTGTTCATCACAAGTGGGGACGTGGAAGACCGTTGGAGAGCGTCTAATATGATGAACTACAAGCTAGGAGAGCTCCCCATTAAATACCCGGGGCTCCCCTTGGCTGGTCACCAAATTATTATAGAGGAGCTTTCACTCATCACTGATAGGGTTTCCACTCATGTGGAGCCATGGATGCGCAATTTCCTAGCTTCAGGGGGGAGGTTGGCATTAGTTAACTCCAACCTCTCCTCTATCTCCATTTTTGCCATGGGTTTTTACTTTCTCCAAGATGGAGTTTGTGACCAATTTGGCAAAGTCTGCTCCCATTTGTTCTAGGCCAAAAGGAACGGGAAAAAATATCACATGGTGAGCTACTCGGTGATGTGCTCCCCCAAAGAGGTGGGAGGCTTAGGAATAACTAACACAAAAGTCATGAATTGGTGCTTGCTCACGAAGTGGGCTTGGAAAATTCTGAGAGGGCAGGGAGGTGTGTGGCTTCCCATCTTCAAGAATAAATACTTGAAGGAGACGACATTTCCTTTAGCAGAGGCACATGTCTATCTCATTTCACGAGATTGATTAGGAAGGTTCAACACTTGCTCCGTTTAGGAACCAAGTTTGAAGCGGGCGATGGTCGGCTAGTGAGTTTTTGGCATGAAAATTGGGTGGCAAAGGAGGCTCTGTGCTACTGATTTTCTTGGCTCTTCGATATTGCTCGAGAGCCAGAATGCAAGGTAGCCGGTGTATGGGTAGAAGAAAGGTGGGCCCCGACCTTCAGACGGGTCCTGGGCCCATTTTAGGCGGGTCAACGGGATGAGATGGTTTCCACTCTTGCTCCAATCTGCCTCTCCCAAGGGTGGGGCTTGGTATCTTGGCACCTCAAACCCTCCGGGGATATCTCGACTGGTTCGCTTTATAAGGCTATTTTCGCCAACAATCTTGTCGTGTGTGACTTCCAAGACATTTGGAAATCTGAGCTCCCATCAAGGTTAAGGTGTTCCTTTGGCAAGCAGCGCGTAATCACATCACTTGTGGTGATCTACTTGTTAAGTGGAATGAGCCTGGTGAAGGGAAGTACATTTGTGTGGCGCCGACGAGACTTGCGACCACATCTTTTTCCGCTGCTTGATGGCTTAGTTTGTGTGGAGTGTGTTCAGAGAGGGGTTTAATCATGCGTGGGCGCCGACTAGGTTTGGGAGTTTCATTCTCCTCGCCAAGGAATTGCTAGGCAGAGAGTGTAGACTAGCTTGGTTGGGTTTTGGGGCTGCGGCCTGGGCTCTTTGCGCGTCTAGAAACAAGGCCGTATTTGAGAGATTGTTTTTCATCATCCGACTGACATTCTTAATAAATTCATCTCCTTTTTGCAGCTTTGGAAGGTTCTCAGCTCTCAAAAGGACATGTCACACATTGAGCGGGTGTGTGCTCTCCTGCGCGACCGAGCCTCTCCCCTTCATGCTAGGCCGCAGGAGGAGTTGGGCTAGAGTGCTTTTGTCTTCTATTGTGAGGAGTTGAGAGGTGTGTTGTGAGAGGTGCCGCAAAAGTTCTTCATGGTCTTCCCCGAGTTTGTGGTGGCACTGGCAGGCGGGTCTTCTTCCTCTACCGTCTGGTGCGGCTGGGTGCTGCGTCATCTCGCTCGCGCCTGGGAGGTGATGTATTCTTCTTGTTGTGCGTCTGTGCGTCTATGTGTCTGTGAGCTCGCACTTGCACCTGGCTAGCTAGCCCCTGCTTGGTGTGAACACTCCCTCTCATGTGATGCGGGAAGTCAACACATGGACAGACTCAGAGGTATGGCTCAAGAGGCATATACATGGACAACATTTTTCTTGGATAAATTGAGAAGCCATGACTTGAACTCTGGTACCATGTTAAGCTTCATGCACTAGTCAATGCAATCAAAAGTCCGGACTATTGAAAAGGATAGGTAATCGACATATACACTTCAACGTGCGCGTCTTCAGAACCCTTTTGTCTTTGTCATTTATTTATTTTCCGTGTTGAACTTGACTTCTAACTCATTATTAAGGGTCTCAGTTGCCGCGCAGTAGTCTGTTTTCTAAAAAAAGCATTGAAGATGCTCTAACTCATGGGTGTTTAGAAAAAATAGTCCCTTTGTTTTTAAATATAAGCCCTTTTAAATATTTTAATACAAGAATGGAGTTGTGGCTCTCGGCCTCCATGGAAGCCGAATTTTGAAAATTTTAGAATTCGAAAATTTCGGTTTAACAAATAATCTGAAAAAAAATGCACAGGTAAACATGGATGTGAGGCATATGTGTGTAAAATTTTAGAATGAAATAATTAAAATGTGACCTGTACAAAAAGACAAATTCATGGTTTGGAAGGATGAATAGTATCATGTGTTAAAAAGCCTCATATTTGTCTTTTTTGCACAACCTCATTTCAATGTATTTCGTACTGGAAATTTACACATTTGTGCACTATGCCTTCATCTATTTCTATAAAAAAATAGATTTTTTTGAAATGTAAATAATATGATTTTTTACAAATTTTGAATTTTACATTTGGAGGCCTCGATGAAGCTCGGCTTCACAAAGCATTTTCCGTTTTAATACAAACTACATACATATTTATATAGATTTTAGAGTATAGATTCACCCATTTTACTTCCTACGTAGTCCGTATAGCAATTTATAAAAAAGACTTTTAGGAATTGAGAGAGTAACAGATAACTCGTCGAACTTTATCACTATATATTGACCTACTGCCCTTAGGCAAACAATAACAAATTCGTAGTACGCCACGCTCCCTACCGGCCGCCGGGAAGATCTGCAACCGGTACGCGGCAACATGCCATCTCTTCTCTTCCGACTTGTGCGAGCCTTGTTGAATTTGGTCAAGGAAACATTGTACCCAGCCGTGAAGCCCGGACGTGGTGTCCCCGTCCTACGCGGTGGCGACGCCGGCTTCAAGAGGCCGGCGGTGCTCACCTGCCCCCGCTACATCATCTCCGTGATCTGTGAATTCGCCATGTTGATCTGCATCACCGGGACGGTGTGCTACTACTTCACCTACGATTTGCCACCTGAGTTCTCCGTCCACTTGACGCCGATCCCGAGCAACAGCAGCGTGGGGGCTCCGGCCGCGACGACGGCCATCCCCCGGGCCTTCGACATCGTCCTGCACGCCAGCAATCGCCGCGCTACGGAGAGGTGCCACCACCACGGGGTGGGAGTGGTGACGTACGGCGGCTACACCGTCGCGTCGGGCCACGCGCCCGACTTCTGTGTGCCGTGGAAGGGGGCGCGCGAGGTGCCGTTCGAGCTGGCGTGGGACTGGGACGACGGCGTTTACCTGCCCGAGCACCTGCGCGGCCGCATCGGGGCGGCGGAGAGAGTCTGCGCCGTGGAGTTCGAGGTCCAGGTGAGGCTCCTCCAGGGAGGCGACGCCAGCTCCAGCACGGGCACGCCGACGTGGATGTGGTGCAAGGCGAGGATCGGTGGGGCGCCTGGCGCCGTCACGCCCTGCACCGTGTTCGCTCCACAGAACTGGTTTTCGCCCCTGGCTTAGCCGCCTCGGTGTCGCCATGTATGAATTTTTGCTTTTCCTGGCGCACAAATGTCCCTCGACGCCAGCCAACCCATGTTTTGCATGACCGATGAGGAAGGACCTGGCTGTTCAGTTTTCGCCCTTTTGATGGCCATTCCTAGGTGATATGCAAGTCTTCTATTTTGATGACAATGATTTTCAATGTAATTTCTCTAGGAAACTAGCCGTGTGATTTCATCTAAAAGAAGAAGTTGTGTGATTTTGGTAAACTGTTGGCGTGGAACTACCTTTTCTCTTTGTGATTGAGCCGAGTTGTGGTGCATAAGAGAATGTTTCAGAGGCATCACGCTGCAAGTTCCATTCAGTCTTGGTAAAAAATAATATTCGCATCGCATCGAATGAGCGTTGATGTAAAATACTTCGGTATGCATGAATAAAAACATAAATCCAGATGATAAGCGTCTCTAGCTTGATTCTGCATCCACCGGAGTTCTTTTTACTGCCAACTGGATCCTCATTCATTCCTATGGTGACCCTCCAGCGTGGCCAATATCTGTGCGATTTTTGGAGCGCACCACATGAAAGTCTCGAGCCCCCGGAGACAGCTGACAATATATGAAGTAATCTGCATTGAAAGAATACTGAATAAGGACAGTTGCTTCGACAATAGTTTGATTGTTAATAGACATGCTAACACCTTTTCGGAAAAAAAAAGACATGCTAACACTTACTTTGTAATGCTTCGCAATACACAGGTCTGGGTGGACTAGCCAAAGGAAGCCACTAATAGTTCCAATAATTGATGCGCAAAACAGTACGACGTTGAATTGAGTGTAGTCCTACAAAAACGAAACAAAAAACTGAGCACACATAGAAGTAGAGCATCAGCTAAACAAACAAAAATATATTTTGAAACCTCAAACAATTCCACATTTTTTTATATGTTTACATATACTGTCAAACAATTCAAAACTTGACAAGAGTACCGGGCAGTGACTTGAGGTAGAAGCTGTAGCCAACATCGCTGGTAGCGAGCTTTGGCAATGCCATCGTATCGCCTTCGTGCTTGTGTGCCCCCGGTGAGTGTGTGTGGAGATCAAGAAAGTTTGCACCTTTGTGATAGTTTGACCAATAGGGTTTTTATTTAATTCCTATAAACTCAATAACAGCCCAAGTCTGGGCCCATGTTTAACAACCTATGTGTTGCAAGACCGAGACTTAAAACCAAGTCCACTAATTAGAGCCCCAAATCGGTCTAATTATGCAGTAACTTATTTCCATGTAAGTACTTGAGACTCCAATTGGCAATTGGGCAGCTTACCAGGGACGAATGGCAACCGGTGGTGGATCAGATCATTAAGCAACTACCGGGCTGGCAAAGAGGGCTGATTGATAGAAGTGGGAGACTAGTTCTTGTTAATTCTGTTGTTCGCGCGAGACCCACACACCATCTGATGGTTTTAGAGCTCCTAAGTGGGCTCTGGAGGCCGTGGATAAAAGCTGCAGAGCATTTTTTGGGCTGGATCAGAGGAAATTCATGGAGGAAAGTGCCTGGTTGCTTGGAGTAATGTATACCAGCCGAAGTGCTTCGGTGGGCTGGGTGTTCTAGATCTTCAGAAGCAAGCACTGGCTCTTAGGTTCAGATGGGAATGGTTGCACCGTACTGAACCATCCAAACCTTGGTAAGGATCACCGATGATCTCTGACCCTTGCTTGGGGGAACTATTCAACAACTTGGTGCGCTGGAAGGTTGGGAATGGTGCTTCTGTGCGCTTTTGGCAAGATCGATGGATCAACCGGCGATGTGTGGTGGAACTAGCACCGCTGGTTTTTGCTTAAGTTAGCAGTCGATGTGTCAGATCGAGAACAGTGCGAGATGGCATGTGCCTGAACCGTTGGGTGCTCGACATTGCTGGTGGATTGTCTACGGAAGGGCTTGTGCAGTATGTGCATCTTTGGGATGCTGTTGTGACAACTCAATTGTTGCATCAGGAGGAAGATCAGGCTGTATGGAAGTGGAATGGAGATGGGGTGTGCACTGCAGCTTCCACATATCACATGTTATGGGAAGGCTCAGCTCGGTTCTCTTGTGCTAAGCCGCTGTGGAAAAGCTGGGCGACTCTAAACTGTAAGATCTTCATCTAGCTCGCGTTGCAGCACCGCATCTGGAAGTCTGATCGACGGACTAGGAGAGATCTTCAGGATCAGGTGGATGTGTGCCACTTTCGTGACCAGGAGGAAGACAACACCAACCATAAACTCATGCAATGCAGCTTCTCCAGGGAGGTGTGGCATCGTACCCTGCTTAGGGCGCAGCTGGATGAAGTAGCCATGCCGACCTCGATGAATAACTTGGAATCTTGGTGGACTAGGCCCAGAGTCATTTAGCCGAAAGCTAAGCGCGGGGGGTTTGACTCTTTTCTCATGCTCACTTGTTGGTTTCTATGGAAACAATGGAGCGCAAGGGTTTTTGCTAATGTGGGTCTACAACGGAACGTGGAGAACACTACTCAAATCATGGATGAGCCGCATCATTGGAAAAGAGCGAGTGCTTATGGAGTAGTCCACCATAGGTGTAGGAGTAGAGTTTGGGGCGGCTAGCCTTGTAAAACCAAATCTTGTACATTGTTTGCTCTCCTATAAAAATATGGTATGCACTTTGCATACTCTCGAAAAAAAACTTTGCTACCTTCCAAGTATGGCAATGAACATGAATCAGGGGTCTTCGCAAAGAAATAATAGATGATGTTAATTGATGCAAAATTTTAAAATCCAACTCCATATTACAAGATGTGTCCTCGAAATGTTGAGAATAGATGACCAAATGCACAATGGAGAAAAAAAAAAGAACTCCCAAATTAGGCAACCACCAAAGCATGCATCTACTTCTAGTCCGCTGTAGTAGATGCAAAAAAATGAACTTTTATGAAACTTCTAAGGTGCCAAACTGATGCTCTCAAGATTACACGGTTTTTAACTTTTATATGAAACAGTACCATGCAAAGTGCAGTATAGAAATTCGCATTACAGATAGGAAAGAAACAGGGGACATGTTTTGTAATTATTACAGCTCACAGAACATGTACTTACAGTGGCACTTATCCTGAAGAAATGTGCAACGACGGTAACTCCTAGGCAACTCCAACCGAGGAGACCGGCTTGCGTCCTTACAACAGCAGTGAATAAGAGGAACCCAAAGACCGTGTGAAATGTGTTATACAATCTCAAATCCTGAAATCATACAAAAGAATCAGCTAACCACGTTTACAAATAACTACACATCATTGTACACATATATGCTTAAAGAGCTAGTACCACCCCTCTCTTTGGAAGCTTCTTGTACGCTTTGACAAAAAGAACAAAACTTATTGCGGCCCCAATAAAAGATGCCACTCGGATTGGGTCAAAACGGTTACACGATTCGGTGTATACGTTCCACATGATGTAGCCCCAAAGGTTGAAGATTAGAAACCACCAGAATAAGGTATGGCAACCACCTTGATCATCTGGTCCTAGCTTCCCAACACGGATACTGATAAGAATGTAATTTCGTTATTAAGAAACCATGAGAATTGGCAGAACATCATAGAAAGTTAACGACACTTACGCTGGAACAAGTGAAACGCCACTCGATAAGATGAAGGCTATCCAAGGAACAGCCTTGGCTAACTCTGTGCTCGGAGTGCAAAAACTCTCGATTTCACTGAAAATTTGTATGAAACAGCACATTATAACCAGACATATGCCTTATCGTCCACTACCCATGTCATTTATCCTATATGTCAACAGATCCAACTAGTATTTTCAGGAAAAGAAAGCTTAAAATTGCAATTCTGCAGAAATCCATTCAACAAGAGGAATAAGTCTACATATCGTATAGGCCCCTACATCTACATGTTTTAGTCCGGCAAAAACAAAATTCCACATATTTAAGTTCACGCTAGGGATAGATCACAGCAGTAGCACATCAGACTGCAGATTAAGCCTTACTTACCATGTGCATTTTCTGTTTGGCGCTGGGAAATTGGTGTCCTTGGGGGTGTGTGCGGAGGCGAGGTCTGCCCTTCCCGCAGCATCAGCGTACACAGTCGGGGGAGAAACACATGGAAACTGTACTCCAATGAAGAACAGCAGCAGCAGTACCGCTGGGCGGAGTTTCTCCATCCTCTCGGTGGTTTTCTTGCCTGCATACCATGCAAGAACAGAAAGTGATGAAGTCTGGACCTCCCTTGCTTAATTTCTACATCTCCCTTGCTTGATTTCTACAAGTATGTGGATGAGTTGTAGTTCGGAAGCTAACCTCTGTTGGCACCAGCGCGGCCTGGCGGAGAAGAGGCAGCAGCGACTCGATTCTTGGTTGGCTTCTCCTGCCTCTGGCCTCAGGCTAGAACGACGAACTGGCTAGCTTACCACTCCTATCATTATCTTCTTGCTCTTATCGTCTCTCTTCTCCGCTCACAACGGATGGAATGCCTGGGGCTGGCTTCTGCCTCATTGCTCTGTTCTGGCCATTTGTAGCATTCAAGCCTCCTGCCATGAGGCGTAAGCAGAAAAAGTGGTTTGCCAAGCCACCAAAACTGACTTTTCATTTTGAATGCTGTTCAACCTTGTCAGTCCAAAGTTCTGGCAAGAGTGTAAGGTGGACAGAGATCCTTGTGGCTTTGTTGTAGCCTGTCAGGTGGGGCTTAAGTTAGAATCTCTGAGGAATGGCCCAGTGTCAGCGATTGTGGCTGGTTTTCCATGAGGCGTCGAAGCAAATTGTCATGGCCACAAGAAAGGAGTATCGTCTTGGGTAGCGTGGAGAGGCAGAGCGTCCGGTCAAGCTCCTGATGTAAAAAAGCTGCCCACAGCTGTCCTTTTCCCTCTTTCTCAAAAAAACCAAACTGTCTTTTCCACTTCCATTTTACCGCAGGCCTCCACGTCTACGCAGTCCAGCTGCCTCCATGAATGTGGCACAACCGTGTGTGTCGCCAAGGCAAGCGTTCGTGTTTTGACCTTTTTTCAAACAAAATCAGGATCTGACCCTGTTCAAAAAAAATCGAGATTTGATCTTTTTCCTACCGCCAGGGTCCCTGGCGTTAGGGTTACACAGCCTACCGTCAGGGACCTTGGCGGTAGGAAACTTATCCACGTCAGCGCGCGGAGACGGCGCCGTCCCCCTCCGTCGCGCCCTACCGCCAGGGGCCCTGGCGGTAGGCTGTGTAAACCTACCGCCGGTGCCCCTGGCGGTAGGGCGCGGGGCAGTTATTTTGCCCGAGACCACGCCCCTTCCCTTCTTCCCACCCCTCCCCTCCCCCAAGTCGGCAGTTCTTCCCTTTTCTCCCCCAAGTCGTGCCCCCCTCTCTCTCTCATCTCCTCCACTCTCCCCCTCCGATCTTCACCGTTTCTTCACCGTTTTGGCGGATCGAGATAGCCCCCAAGAGAGAACCGTGTTATTTGCTTCCGATTCAACGCATTATTTGCTTCAAATCCCTCATGTTTTTAACTTAGATTGGATTTTTTCACCTAAGATTGATTGTAGTTGTAGTTCTTAGTTCTTTAGTAAGTAATGGTATTGGATATGAACTCTAATCAATAGTTCATATGTTAGTGTGAAGATGAACCCTAGTTCATAATTTTTTTTGTTAAAAAAATTATGATGTAATGTTCATATGAGGATGAACCCTAGTTTGATGATGCATGTTGATATGATGATATGATCTAGTGTGAAGATGAACCCTAGTTTGATGATGCATGTTGATATGATGATATGAAGATGCTGTTTGGAAAATTTTATTTAAAAATATGAAGATATGAAGATGTTGTAGATATGTTGGAGGTTTTTTTTGATATGATGCATGTTGATATGATTTGATCCATCATGTGTAGTAGATGTTGTTGGAGGAATATGCTTAAAATTTTATTTGGATATGATTTGAGTTCATTGTTTGTTTATGTATGCTTATGCTTATGGTGCTTTTGTTTATGAAACTCTATTAAGGCGGCCACCTCTTGCGGACAACATCGGCCAACGGTACTCCATGCTGGACTGGGCATTCGACAAGGGTCATCGTGCCCGTTGCATAGAGAACGGAGATGTAAGTGATATGAATGAAATATTGATCAAAGTTTTCGGATTGATGAAAATGATTTCCTAACTTTTGGCGTTCACTGTTTGACAGATGTTCCAGCCACTGCGCATGAGGGGTCACGGGGTTCATGGGCATATGGACTGTGACAAGCGCTACACGCCGTTCTTCAAGAAAGCCCGTCTATTGGGTTTCGTGTTGCAGTTCAAGCGTCAGCCGCCGACGCTTGTCCACGCGACTCTCACAGCTCTGATTGACCGGTGGCGACCGGAGACCCATTCTTTCCATCTGCCATGCGGGGAGATGACGGTGACCCTAGAGGACTGGGGGATGATTACTGCCATGCCGATCGAGGGTCATGCACTCACCGGTCGAGTGGAGAGGGCCAACTGGTAGGAGAGGGTCACCACCCTCATCGGCGACTGCCCCGGGTCCAAGAGTAACCGTACATCCGGTGTGCCGTTGATCTGGCTCTCGGAGCACCGGAAGACATGCCCCCAAGGCGCAGATGAGGCGACTGTGGAGTTGTACGCGAGGGCCTATCTGTGGTATATTCTCTCGGAGGTCGTGTTTCTAGACAGCTCCAGGAACTCTGCCAACTGGGCGTATCTATTCTTCCTAGCGGACTGGGATGCAGGGTACAGTTGGGGGACCGCATCTCTCGCCTACCTATACCGTTCAGTAAGAGAGTGTCTAATTGCCTACCTACCTACGAAAGTGTGTCCATGACATTTTCTTATATCTGATCCTCATTTGATGTTTTACAGCTTGATGACGCAACGCAGAGGACGGGAGACAAGTCCAATATGGGTGGCTTTGTCTGGGCCTTCTCCATTTGGATGTGGGAGCGGCTGTCGGTGGGGCGTCCGGAGAAGTTGTGAAGACGCCCATGGGAAGACTATGGCGAAGACGACGACGAGACTCGAAACCCCACCGTAGCTTACAAGTGGGACGTTGTCAAACTCTACACGGGCCTAAACAAGACTTCGTACAAGACCTGCACCAATGAGTTGGACGTTTTGACGCATACGCGGGTATATGAACTCGCCCAACACCTTTCTCTTTGATTCCACTTTTGACCGAGAGTGCGAACTTACCAAGGTATATGTAATAGGTAAATTGGTGGCCGTATCGACAAGACCGAGAGTGGAACTTTGATCTGAACGTGATGTGCGATGCGGACCGTGGTCTCTGGTGGTGCATCGTGCCCATGATCTATGTGTACGCCGTCAAGTGGCACTTACCACAACGCGTGGCCACGCAGTTTGGGATTTATCAGCATACCCCACCGGGCCAGCCCACCGATACCGGCGGCCACGCGCTCCACCTGTGAGCTCTTTGTTCTCCGTGCCCATGATTTCATTACGATTATCATGTTTCTTGTTGCTTATGATGATCTTATTGCGCTTATGATGATTCTTGTTGCTTATGCCTTGCAGGATGAGCCGGCAGAAGAATCAGTCGATCACAGACTGGGGAGAGGAGCATAAAACTCATGTGACGGAGTGGAACCGACGGAGGTTCCGTAAAGATGGGGAGAGGAGAGTGACTGACTGGGATGCTTAGCTGGGCCGACACATGAGGTGGTACGATGATGGCCAGAAGCACCGTCTTCGTCTCAGGCCTCGGTGGATGGCGGAAGACATCGCGGAGCTGGAGAGGGATGACCCCGATGAACAGGCATACCAGACCAGCATCAGAGACATGCACAGTGGATTTAGGGAGCTTGCACCCCTCATCAACAGAGTGGTAAGTTCGAACCGACGGTTGTATTTAAAATATTTTATTCGTCATCATGACTGACTTATGCCATTGCAGTCCGGTGAGCTGAACAGATGCATCTTTGAAGCCTCAGATGCACTAGGTGATCTTCCCGGGAGCGTACAATCTGAGACCAGAGTGAGGGGGACGATGAAGGTACAATTTTAGCCTCCTCGGAACAGATGCATCTTGTTCACTTGCAATGAGTCGATCTGATACTTATTATGACCTTGTTTCATTGTGACTGCAGAAGTTCGTGCAGCGTTGTCGCAAGCTGGTAGGGTTGCTTGGGTGTGCTGGAGCTGGGTCGGTTAAAGCTTATCAGCCTGTAGCCACACAGGGTCTCATTGGCTCATCGAGCCATGCTCCCTCGTCGTCTAGGTTGGTTGGGGAGGAGGAGGAGGAAGAGGATGGGGATGAGGAGGCCACACATGAAGAAGGGGAGGAGGAGGAGGATGAGAGCAACGGGGAGGAGGAGTACGATGAAGATTATGGACCTACACCAACTCAAACATCTCAAACATCTCAGCTACTGAAGAGGAATCCGAAGAAGAAGGATTTGCTGAATCCGGACCCTTTCCAGAGACCGGTTCCTCAACGGCCCAAGAAGAAGACCGAAGAGACTCGTTCAAAGAGTAACGAGGACCGTACCTCCAAGAGGGGAAGGAGCAACTGATTATGCTCTTCGATAGTTGACTCTTTTAGTTTGGTTGAATTTGTCTAGTGGTTATGAAACTACGTGGAACTATGTGTTTGCTATTTGTGGATCTATGTGTTTGCTACTACGTGGAACTCCGTTGAAGTTCGTTTGAAATGTTATATGCACATGTTATCTAATGTGGATCTATGTGATGCCCAAGTTTAATTGTTTAAAATCTGTGATATTGTTGTCATATTTGTAAAACTTGCTGTGATATTGCTGTCATATTGCATTCGAAAACAAACGACCAAATGAACTAGAAACAACAAAACACAGGACCCTACCGCCAAGGACTCTGGCGGTAGGGTCAGACAACCTACCGCCAGCCCCCATGGCGGTAGGGCGCACCTACCGCCAGGGCCCTTCCATTTTTCGTTATAGAAACATTACACTGGAAAACACAGGACCCTACCGCCAGGTCCACTGCACATTTCGTTACAGAAGGGATGCACGGCAAAACCCTGCTACACCCCTACTGCCAGGGGCTCTGGCGGCAGGGTTTGACAGCCTACCGGCAGGACCCCTGGCGATAGGGTACTTATCCACGTCAGCACGTGGAAACGGCCGCCGTCCCCCTCCGTCGCACCCTACCGCCATGGGCCGTGGCGGTAGGCTGTCTAAGCCTACCGCCAGATCCCCTGGCGGTAGCAAAAGGGTCAAATCCCGAAATTTTTTGCAACCGGGGTTAGATCTTGAATTTCTTACCAAAAAGGGTCAAAACACGAAATTTAGCCGCCAAGGCACAGATCGCTAGAATGTTCATGTATGGTGTGGGCGAGTTTCACCGGAACAACGAACGATATTACTTCACACAAGCTCTTGAAGTAAGCAAGATGCTGCACATGAGTGCAGAACGACCCATGGCTCTGGAATCTTCACACGCCGCGTACTAGCATCGACTTCCCTACCGGCAGACAAAAACCAGCCTTGCTGCATGCAGGTCAGGTTGGCTGCAAGAAAAGCTTAAGGCTCATGAGCTACTCGAGATCAATTAGTTTTTGGCTTGATTCGAGGTCGACTTTGAAAAGATATGAGCTGAGTTTAAACACTTTATGTAGCTTGACCGAGAAACGAGCCGATTTTGAGCCAATATTGGCTCGCTCGATTTTAGCTCGATAGCTCGACATAATATCATTATGTTAAATTGTCATGCAATATATTAAATGAAAATAAGATAATTTGTTATCATATATGCTGTCTACGATTTTCTTTCCATTTTATTTACCAGCAAACATGGAAGCTTAATTAAGTGCAAAGAATATTTAGGCCTAATTAGGATACATGGTCGACTATGTGTTAAATGTCATGTTGTTTTTAGTAAAAGTTCCCAGCATATAAACCTTTGTTTTCTTGTCTTTCGTCCACGAAGACCACCATCTATTGCTAGTTTGCCCAAGAGACCAAGATGAGCTTTCCCGAGCATGACAAGATGGTCGTACAAAGTTGTGTCGTGTTGTGTCCTTATCTATTTGAAATAATCACCATAAAATTATATTTCTTACTATCTCATTTAGCTCGAAACTAGCTCGAGATCAACTCAAGATCATTACAAGCTGAGCATGAGTCATATTTTATAGCTCGATCTCGAGCTTCACTCAGTTTGAGCTCGCTCGAATTTTAATATGAGTTGAGCTGAGCCAACTCCAACTCGCTCGAACTCGACTCGTTTGCAGCCCTAGTCAGGTTGGGCCAACTGCAACCCCTAGAGCACGTGTTGAGATACTGATGTGTTTGGTCAGGGCGTCCCAACGCGGATCGGCAAACCTCTCGCATTCATCCTGACTGTGTTGTTTGGACCGTGGAAGCCATACAATGCGGTCTTGTATCGGTCTGCGACGCGGTCTAGACGTACTTTCTTCCGTAAATCAGAGACAAGCATGAGGGGCTTTGTGGAAGTCCGGACCGCTCCCAAGCCTGCTTCTGACCACACTGATCCACCCAAAAACCCCACCCACCCCTCTGGCACTTTACTTCCGATGCACGTGCCGCTTAACGCGTCGCATTCATGTCGGCACAAAGCACGGAGCAGCGGACATTGATGTCGCACGATGTGACCTGACTAAGGGCGGCGCTGACCGATGCGACTTCTCGCCAGTCGCCGCTTCAATGCGAACACAGCTTCACGAGGAACCAACTCCGGCCACTGCGCCGCATTGAAGCGGGTTGACCGCCCCTTCGCACGGGCCTCACCGCGGCTATTTAAGCCATGCACCGGCGACACACAGAGCCGCACTCCCCCTCCCCAAGCATCACCCCTCCCCTCCCCCATCTCCGTGCCCGAGCCCCTCCTTCTCTTCGACCCCAGTTGAGGCGATGCCGAATTCGTGGTGCTCCGCGCCGGCAGGTGGAGTAAGCAGAAGCTCCTCCTCTGGCGGTTCTTGGAGCCGCCGCCCACGCTCTCCGGGCCCATCGGCATTTACGGCAGCCAGCACCTCCACTAGGAGGAGACCATCATCTCCTTTGATAACAAGGAGGACCAGGTGCCACCGCAGCAGCCGCCTCGGCTCCTCAAGGAGGCCACTCTGACGGACGGAAGATTTTGTTTGTCAGATCGAGATAATGACGGAGCGGTCGATCCATTACATGGGCCCGTCGCCGCCATTGTCGGGGTTTGTGAAGGGGGAGTAGGAGTCCTCGCCGTGCCACCGCATGAAGCACGAGTTGGCGTCCTTGCTCCGGTCCGTGAAGGAGGAGACGGACTCACCTCGGCATAACCACGACGTCCAGATTGGATGTCGCATGAAGGAGAAGCCAGCCTTGCCCCCGCACCACCGCGACGTCTAGATCGGATGCCGGGTCAAGGAGGACCCGACGTCCCCGCCATGCCGCTAGTACGGCCGCATGGACATGCGATCGTCGTCATCCCTCTGCCACCACCTCACCGTCAAGGAGGAGTTGTCGCCCGTGATCAGGAAGGCACGGGGCCGCCTCCTCGGAGGAGACAGTTACATTGGTCCCTCGGGCTCGAGGACCGTCGTCTCTGTGGCGGAGCTTGCGGCTCGACAGTCGGTGATGTACGACTGGCGCAATGTCGGTCGCCGCTCCGCGTTCTCCAAGAGCGACATGGCGCCGGACTCGGTCTGCAACGACTCTGACCTCGCTGTTGCGTAGGCTCTTGACTACTCCGTGGCCACCGCGGAGACGGCCGCCAAGCGCCGCTGCCGCCTTGACGCCGAGCTCACCAAGATCGGCGATGAGTGGTCGGTTAGCAACCGTTTCATCAATGCCGGTCGCGGCAAGGCAACCGCTAGGGCTCCGAAGTCCATGTCGGCAGTGGCCGTGGTGGCACTCTGCACGATGCAGCAGGAGGCGGAGCAGCTCCTCCGTGAGTGGCAGGCAGCCGCCGGACAAGGCTGCCGCGGCCCTCCGGCGTCATTCGGCCGCTGGAGGGACCACGACGGCACCGACAAAGACGATGATGCGGCAGGGCAGGGCGGCCACACCTACGAGGTGGTCGTCCGGTATAGGGTTTAGTTCTTTTGTTAAGCGGTTGAAATATTGACCTTTCATGTAAATTATGTTCAAACTTCAATCAAATCTGCCTGGTTTGATCAAATTTCGTCCAATTAGTTTGAATTCTTGTTCAAATGTATGAGGCCACGGTTGGATGGTGGCCTCCCGCATCCATGTCCACGGACTGGTCCCCCTCATATTCGGAGACGGATGTGGGACGAAATTTGTGGGTCGCCGTTGGAGATGCCCTTGCACTATTAGGGAAAAGGCTAGCAGTAGCGCGGGGTTGTGCCTTATCAGAAGCGCGGGCACCGGCGCTACTGCTAAGGCTCTATAGCTGAACTTTACTAGTAGCGTTGGTTTACCCGCGCTACTGCTAACATACAAAGCAGCAGCGAGCTTGCTAGACCACGTGCTACTGCTAATAGCAGCAGCGCCTCTTTCAGAAGCGCGCTGCTGCTAAAAGCACGCTACTACTACGTGCATACCTGCGCTACTGCTATATTTTCCTGTATTTTTTCTGAAGCATATTGGCGTTGTATTTGTATAGGTTTTATACACTAGTCTCATCATATGATTTTATGACCATGATGAGTTATTATATATATTAGTGGGTGAAAGAGACGTGGATTACATCCAAGTGGAGGCAACATGATGCAGATCCAAAGTCACTATAAAAAAAGACACGTCCGTCACATTTTGGCCCGAACGAAAAAAATTATGTCATGCTATGACACTTCTATGACGATAATTGTGACAAAAGCACATATCATCATAGATGTGGTGGGCTCCTACTTCTATGACAAAAAATCATGACAGAAAATGGGCTTTTTGTCCTGGGCGGGCCGGGGACGCACCCGCATGACATTCTTTGGGCCGTCCATGGCGGAAAAAATCATGGTAGAAGCGAGGGTGAGGAAAAATTCAGGGAGTTCCCGGTTACGGTGGGTGGTCGGGGCCGAGCGATGCACGGAGGCTTGCGTGTTTCTCTCGTACACATACGCGCGTGTGTGCGAGGCGTTGGCTTGAACTAAACCCGAGCGAGGCATTGGGCTCTAACTGAATCCGAGCGATTGCACTAGCTATGTTACTGAACCCCGATCGGTCCCTTGGCTGTTAACTGAACTCGAGTGATTCCTTGGCCGTTGCTTCAGTCTGCGGGGACGAGTCATCTTGACTGTTGTGATGTTCTTCAGGGTTTTCAGTGTTGGCCTCAGGAGTTACCAGCACCTACTCCTCCGACTCTGGAATTTCAGGGGCCTTGGAAGAATCGTCAATCTTTCTTTTCTTGCTCTTGGATTTGGCCCTACGATCAAATTGGAATATTAAGGCGTATATGATAATAGGTTAAGCCACCAACAAGTTAAGTATAAATACTTACCCTGCATTTATAACTAAGGGAGGCAACTGTGTAAAGGATGAGTCTCCGGAAGAGGGTGGCGACTCCTGGTAATCGAATCAGACGGGTTAAGTGGTTGCCTGACAAGGCCGGCTTTGGGCAAAGAGGAAGTAGGACTATGTGAAGGAAATATGCCCTAGAGGCAATAATAAAGTTGTTATTTATAATTCCTTATTTCATGATAAATGTTCATTATTCATGCTAGAATTGTATTAACCGAAAACTTGATACATGTGTGGATACATAGACAAAACACAGTGTCCCTAGTATGTCTCTACTAGACTAGCTCGTTAATCAAAGATGGTTAAAGTTTCCTAACCATAGAAATGTGTTGTCATTTGATGGACGGGATCACATCATTAGGAGAATGATGTGATGGATAAGACCCATCCGTTAGCTTAGCATAATGATCGTTAAGTTTTATTGCTATTGCTTTCTTCATGACTTATACAAATTCCTTTGACTATGAGATTGTGCATATCTCGAATACCAGAGGAATACTATGGTGGTTTTGTCACGACAGATGTCCTAGTGAAAGGACTTAGTCGTGGAGCCATCGCGACGGGTTAGCTTAAAGGGGTTAAAGCGGAACAAGAGACACAAGGAATTATACTGGTTCGGCCCCTTACGGTGAAGGTAAAAGCCTACTCCAGTTGTGATGGAATTGCTAGGGTTTCGATGACTAGGGAGCGAATCCGCTTTGCCTGGCTCTCGAGTTATTGTCTGTTGTCCCTAAACCGCCACCCGGTCGTCCCTTTATATACACAGGTTGACGCCCGGCGGTTTATAGAATCCCGAGTCCGGCTCATAAACGTGCCCGGCTCGGTTTCTACCTTTCCTTGTCTTACAACATAAGTTACATATCATATGGTCATTTATGTCTACGGGCCCTAATCCGCCTTTGGGCCCTGGGCCTTCATGTTAGATCTCCTAGGTAAAGCGCCATACTTCTTGTCTTCATGTGCTTCAAACATGACTAACTCATTGTGGGCATAACCAGCCCCTCATGGCCGGTTTATACTTAGTAGTAATATCCCCAACATTAGGCCCCAGATTGATTTGAACCTGTTCATGTCAATCTTCAACACTTAGAAAATTCCTCCTTCAGCACCTTCGCAAAAATCTTGTAAACCGCCATGATGTCATCTTCCAGGTTCATAATAAACCACCATGACGTCACCTGATATTAAAAATTGGATATATCTCACCTTCATTAATGAGCCTCCGACAATCGAGGCGACAGCTCTGTCACATATCCAACTTTTGGGCTCCTCGATTTTCGCGCCTGTCACTTATCCCTTCACCTTATAAATAAGACCGGGGGTCCTTTTCATCTATTCCCCCCGTGCCTCCTCACTTCTTATTCCCTGCGCCGACCTGACCCTTACGCGCAGCCGCCGTCGTCAAGCTCCGCCCTCGACTTCATCTCCGGCCGCTGCATCAACCTGAACGTACCAGAGAAACGTGGCGTGCCTTCGCTGTTCTGTTAGCAACAGTAAGTTTCAGTTTTCCTTGCTCTAGATCCGCCATTAGGGTTTCGGTGTTCATCAAAGCTCGAAGTTGTTCTTCTCTGTTCATCTCCGTAGCGTAAATGGCGATCTCAGATCCGACATTTTCTTGCGCAGTCACAATTAGAATTCCTTTTTGCATCCTTAGAACATCTTATTCGTATAGAAAAAACCCATCTGGACCTGATGAACTATTTAAACACCTGTATTTTGAGCCTGAATATACTTTGATTTACTGATACGCTGCAGATCTGAAATTACCATATCGATCTGTGAAACTTGTTTTTCCCTTACTTAGACATTTTTAGATCTGTACCATCCCTACCAATGTAGGCGGTTTAACTTTTTTAGAAAATAATAATCCAATAGGTAGAAAATGATAATCCGGCAGGTACCATTAGTCCCCTCTTAAACCGCCGATTCGTTTATCTTTGTAACCCCTCCAATGTCAGGCTCCGGTTTAACAATGTGGATCAGCCTTTGTCTTCTCCTTCTGATCTTGCGTCGCTTTATGCTTGTCTGTCATAAACCCTAAATCGGCATTTGATCTTTTTCCAGCTTTTCATTTGAAATGGCCAAACAATTTTATGCTTGTAAATGGGTCCCTTCCCGGGTTACCGAAGAGCAACTAACCGGATGTGTTGCAACCGGCATTTTAGCAAAGAAAGAAGTCATCCACTGGAGGGCCCCTAGTCCGGAAAATCCTCCTGAGCCCAAGGATGGAGAAGTAGTCGTGTTCGTTGACCACCTGGGTTGAGGGTTTAGCCCTCCCGGATCAAAAAAATTCCGAGATGTGCTTGCTAGCTTCTAACTCCATCCTCAAGACATCGGACCAAACTCTGTGTCCAATGTTTGCAATTTCCAAGTATTTTGCAAGGCTTATCTTCAAGAAGAGCCCACAATTGAACTATTTAGGGATTTCTTCTATTTGAACCGTCGTACAGAATTTACAGACGGACCCAATACTAAACTTGGTGGAATGGCTATTCAAAAGAGGAAGGATGTTAGTTTCCCTCACGCCAAACTTCATAGTCACCCCAAGGATTGGAATCAGACTTGGTTTTATTGCCGAGATACGTCTCCAACTGATGAGAATCCTCTGCCGGGTTATCGTCCTCACCGGCTTAGCAACACACATCCATTTCCTCAGAGGCTGACTGCAAAGGAACGATCCAACTACGCAGCACAACTCTCAAAGCTCAGAGCCTTTATGGCAAACGGTTTAACAGGAGTTGACTTTGTTCGCTGCTGGATATCCTGGAGCATTCTGCCTTTAAGCCGGCGCCCCGGTTTAATGTGTGAGTACACAGGGGACTTGAAAGATCCTCAACGCCATATTAACATTCAGCTAACAGAGGCTGAAGTTAATGATGCTATCAAGAAAATATTGAATGAACCGGAGGCTGTTTGCAGCAAGACAGGGCTAAGTCCTTTCTGCACTTTGAATAAACCGCCAGCTGTAAGACTCATATAACCTTTTGTTTTAGCTTGATCCTTTTAAATATTCTCTCAAAATTTTGTCCATCTTTGATAGGGCGATGATCCGTTCTGGAAGAAGAAGCCACAGGATAAACCGGCCAAGACACCTTGCCCCAAGACCAAGGTTACTAAAAAACCTGCCAAGAAGAAAAGCGCTAAACCCTCTGAACCGAACGTTGATGATGACCTGGATAATCCGGACTCAGAGGTAGAACTTGACTCTCTTGGTTCGTTTTTCATATACCTCATTGACAATGACTATTATCAGGATGATGCTGAAGGCAGCCAAGCCGATGTAGCAGAGGTAATTATTCTTTCCTCCAGTTCAGATCCTCTGCCAACACAGAAAATCCGTCAAGCAAACCGGAAAGTAAGATTTTCTCACCCCCTAGCTCACTTGGACCCAAACTTTCTTTTGAAGAAGCAGCACAACCCGACACATCGGCCAAGTGGTCACTTCAGCCGGTTTACCGAACACTCTGGTTCGGAAACGTCAATCTGAGGTCTGACATACTTCTGATACTTCTTATCCCAAGGCAGGCTATTTCCGACAACCTCTTAATCCGCCTGATTCAAATTATCAGGGAACGCCTCATTCATCATCTGGTGAATCAACGGCCACACGGCTCCCTCCTCTTAAGACTGTTCCTGGGTAAACACTCTGAACTTAATCTTTTGGCGCTTTATACTTGCGTGTTATACTAACCTTTATATCGTTTCCATTCAGAGCCAAGGCCAGGCCCAACAAAAAGGCCAAGTTGAATAAACTAGCGGATGATAACCCGACTGATGATAACCCGACTGAAGATAACCTAGAACAGTTTGAGACAAATGTTGATGACATACATGATGATCCGCCACCAGAACACCATGATACCTTTGTTGAACCGATGGAAACATATCCAATGAGCTAGACTGCTGAACCGCCGAGCCCAGTGAAAACGGCTGATAAACCGTCGAGCCCAGCCAAGACTGCTGAAGATAACACAGATGATATCATGATTACCGGTGTTGGCCATACCACCCCTGGCATTCCTATCGCTTTATCAAAGCATAGTGCCAAGGAAGAATTTGCTGCTATGGATAAAGGCAAATGGAAAGCAGACTTATCCAGCTATGCCCACCTGAATGCCCAGGAGATTCATTCCGGGTTCTTGAACCGCCTGTATACCAGCTGTGACTATGAAGCCAGTTTAGTAGGCCCGATGAAGGAGCGATATGAGTTAAACACTTTTTAACTCTTCATAACTGTTTCTCTTGTTCCATTTCTACTATCAACTCCAGCAGCCCCCAAGGGCCGGTTTATGATATCAACATGAACCGTGACTTCATAATACTTTAATTTTGTCCTGCGTAGCCCCCAAAGGCCGGTGTATCATTTTATGATGAGTCGGGACTTTCTAAAGTATGAATCCGACAAGTTTGCTTGTGTAGCCCCCAGGGATCGGTTTATACCTTTAGGATAAATCGGTACCTTCCTGTTATGAAGCTTCCAAAATTCTTGATAACCATCTCTATAAACCGGTTGATGAAGAAAAAACTATAATTCTGTCTTGAGCAAATATACATTAGCCCCCAAGTGCCAAGAATATAACTTGTTATGTGCTTGGGACTTAAAATGTTAGTTGAGAAAAGCCATATGCATTAGCCCCGAAGTGCCAAGTGTATAACTTGTTATGTGCTTGGGACTTCCAACATGCACTACTGACTTATAAAATGTCCCTTGCAGGCTGATCTAAGCCAGAAAGAATCTCAAATTGCCGACCTTCAGGAAAATATTAAATCCCAGCAAGCTGAAACCTCCAAGGCTAAAGAGGAGCTGACTGGCGCTTTAACTGCCATGGAACAAATGAAGGAAAGCTTCAAGAGCGAACCAGCGACATGGGATGCTAAAAAAGCAACTCTGCTAAAGCGGGCGGAGGATGTTGAAGCAGCTCTTAAACCGGTAACAGAAGAGTTGAATGGCTTGTAGCGGCAAATCAATGCCATGACCATTGATGTGCTTGGTAAGTACCTTTTTGATAAGCTTCAACATGTATTTGTCCCATAATCTGCCGGTTTATCAATATGTGCAATGATGCAGGATCCCGCATTACCCACCTGGGCTCTGATATGCAGAAGAAGCCGAAGGCTGCCTATACTCTGATAGAGCAATTATATTCCGGCGTTCAACGAGCCATTCGCACTGCTGCTCATAACAAACCTCCCCCAACCTTAATCAAGGAAACACTTGAGAAGCTGTCAATGTTACCTGCCCGGTTGGTTGAGTTAAAAAGATCTACTGCAAGGTCAGGTGCTCTGACTGCGCTAATCCGGGCTGAAGCTTGGATACCAGATCTTGACTCAGCAGATATAGGAAGCGGCTATCCGAGCCTAAAGGAAGACGGTTCAAAATTTAACAATGATGATCTTCGAAGGTTGACCAAGGAAATGTGCCCCCTAGCGAGCAAATTGGCTGAAGAAACAGATCTTTCTCATTATCAGCCGGTTTATGATACTGACAACACACGACATCCTGCGCCAACTCATGATGTGGAAGATCTTATCCCGCCAATCCGTAAGCATACCTATGCCCCTGATGTTGACCCCTCCACCCTCATAAGCAACGAAGCTGTATTCAAGGCGCTAACTGGAATCGACTGGACAACCATTGACTTCCAGCTGCCGGGTAGAGAGGAGGAGGGTGAACTGGCACAGGATGATCCGCAGCCATCAAGTCAGCCCGAAGAATCATGATCCGGAGGCCAGTGTAGCCCTCTACATACTGCAATCTATTGCTTGAAAAAACAGTTATCCTTTTGGGCATTACAACACCTTGTAATAGGCTAGTTTAAACACTTGGTCTCTATGTCATCGTGCATATTCACTTTTGCCTTATACTGTTAATCCGCCATAATTTATGTCATGTCTGCTTATGATCCTTAGTAACTTTGTTGAATCTGTTTCTGCATATGACAAGTATAAAGTACCCTGGCTGTTTATCACTAGGCGGGTCATAATGCCCAACATATAGCCCAGGTTTATAACCAGGCTGTAAATAATAATAATCAAATATGAAATATATCATACCTGTGATATTGAATCACATCGTTGGCTTACCAACATTTTGTCGGAAGGTTGATAACCCAAATCTTGAATACGGATAACTCCTCCTTACTTTGCTGGCTTATAATAAAACCATGCCGGGTTGTAATAAACACTGGATTATTCTTATATCATACTGGCGACTTGTAGTTAAAGCCAAACTAGGTTAATAAACACCGGATTATAACTGATCATGTACTGACAACTTATAGTTGAAAGCCAAGTCGGGTTATTAAACGCAGGTTTATCATAAGATATTATAAACTTCATCAAAGGAGAAAGAACTTGGCAAATAAAAACATAAGAAGAACATGCGAGGCTTTTCATGGGCTGCCAGGCCCAAATCGAGGCTTTTCATGGGATGCCAGGCCACTGAGTTAAACCATTTTACAAAGCCTTTTAAGATGGACCTCACATTAACCAATCGTCGTTTTAACTTTGACAAGTTCAGGGTCTATGAGATTGACTTGTCAAACGTTCGGCGGGTCATACCAGGATTACCTGGATGGAGTGGCTTACTTAAAAAGGCAGGATAACCCGGGGTTTTAGGTGAATACACTTGGCTTCCAAGCCTGGCTTGATAGCCTATTGCAAGGGTGCAAACTCTTTGTTCTTTGAGAAGCAAAGAGCCCCCAAGCAACATTTGAGCTGTGCTCAGTGGGTGCCTATGTTTGAGTTGTGCTTTTGCAACACTCTCTTTGGCCCCCATGTGATTTCCTTTTGGCCTTAAGCCGATCAAGAGGTGTAGCTATGGTTCAAATACAACCAAGCCCCCAAGTGATTTCCTTGGTGGCCTTATGTCGATCAAGAGGTGTAGCTATGGTTCGAATACAACCAAGCCCCCAAGTGATTTTTTTATATATATGGCTTTATAAGCCGGATCAATGGGTAAACAGAACTCCGCTTTATAAACAGAAGCCCCCATTTAACCACACATGATGTAAGAAAAACAACAGAGACGCCGCTTTAGCTGAGGCTCCGGTTTATTATATTGAACATAATATATACATTGTCATAACTATGTACATAAGAAGAGCCTGTGGCTCAAGTATAGTAAGGCCGAAGATGAGCTATATTCCACGGCCATTGGGTCTCCTCCTCCGATTTACGTGAGTCATTGTGCTCTTGAACATCGATAAGGTAGTATGATCCGTTGTGCAGTTTTTTGCTGACCACAAAAGGTCCTTCCCAAGGTGGGGACAACTTGTGCATATCAGTCTGATCCTGGATGAGCCGGAGCACCAGATCGCCTTCTTGAAAACTTCTGGTTTTAACCCGGCGGCTGTGATAACGACGCAGGTCTTGCTGGTAAATCGCCGAACGACCCGCTGCTACCTCTTGAGCACTGTGTTCGTTTTCCCTTGAAGAGGAAAGGGTGATGCAGCAAAGTAGCGTAAGTATTTCCCTCAATTTTTGAGAACCAAGGTATCAATCCAGTAGGAGGCTACGCGCGAGTCCCTCGCACCTGCACAAAACAAATAAATCTTCGCAACCAACGTGATAAGGGGTTGTCAATCCCTACACGGTCACTTACGAGAGTGAGATATGATAGATATGATAAGATAATATTTTTGGTATTTTTATGATAAAGATGCAAAGTAAAATAAAAGGCAATGAAAATAACTAAGTATTGGAAGATTAATATGATGGAAGATAGACCCGGGTGCCATAGGTTTCACTAGTGGCTTCTCTCAAGAGCATAAGTATTTTACGGTGGGTGAACAAATTACTGTTGAGCAATTGACAGAATTGAGTATAGTTATGAGAATATCTAGGTATGATCATGTATATAGGCATCACATCCGAGACAAGTAGACCGACTCCTGCCTACATCTACTACTATTACTCCACACATCGACCGCTATCCAGCATGCATCTAGAGTATTAAGTTCATAAAAACAGAGTAACGCTTTAAGTAAGATGACATGATGTAGAGGGATAAATTCATGCAATATGATAAAAAAACCATCTTGTTATCCACGATGGCAACAATACAATACGTGCCTTGCTGCCCCTACTGTCACTGGGAAATGACACCGCAAGATTGAACCCAAAGCTAAGCACTTCTCCCATTGCAAGAAAGATCAATCTAGTAGGCCAAACAAAACTGATAATTCGAAGAGACTTGCAAAGATAACCAATCATACATAAAAGAATTCAGAGAAGATTCAAATATTGCTCATAGATAAACTTGATCATAAACCCACAATTCATCGGTCTCAACAAACACACCGCAAAAGAAGATTACATCGAATAGATCTCCATGAGAGAGGGGGAGAACATTGTATTGAGATCCAAAAAGAGAGAAGAAGCCATCTAGCTAATAACTATGGACCCGAAGGTCTGAGGTAAACTACTCACACATCATCGGAGAGGCTATGGTGTTGATGTAGAAGCCCTCTGTGATCGATGCCCCCTCCGGCGGAGCTCCGGAACAGGCCCCAAGATGGTATCTCGTGGATACAGAAAGTTACGGCGGTGGAATTAGGGTTTTGGCTCCTCGTTTGATCGTTTGGGGGTACGTAGGTATATATAGGAGGAAGAAGTACGTCGGTGGAGCAACAGGGGGCCCGCGAGGGTGGAGGGCGCACCTGGGGGGGGGGGGGGGGGGGGGGGTGGGGGGGGGGGGGGGGGGGGGGGGGGGGGGGGGGGGGGGTAGGCGCGCCCCCTACTTCGTGGCTTCCCTGTTGGTTGCTTGACGTAGGGTCCAAGTCTCCTGGATCATGTTCGTTCCGAAAATCACGTTCCCAAAGGTTTCATTCCATTTGGACTCCGTTTGATATTCTGCGGAACTCTAAAATAGGCAAAAAACAACAATTCTGGGCTGGCCCTCCGGTTAATAGGTTAGTCCCAAAAATAATATAAAAGTGAATAATAAAGCCCAATAATGTCCAAAATAGACGATAATATAGCATGGAGCAATAAAAAATTATAGATACGTTGGAGACGTATCAGCCGCTACAATATCACGCTCCTCATCTAACAGGTCCAGTGAATCCTGACGTGCTTTCTCATTATCAGCTTCAACATAAGCCGCCACACGGGGCGAGTCATGAAGGATGTCATTAGGGAGAACCGCCTCTGCTCCGTAAACCATGAAGAAAGGTGTGTAACCCGTAGATTTGTTCGGTGTGGTATTGATACTCGATAACACAGAAGGTAACTCCACCCAACAACCCGGCGTCCGCTTTAAAGGAACCATAAGACGGGGCTTGATGCCTCTCAAAATCTCTTGATTGGCTCTCTCAGCTTGACCATTAGATTGGGAGTGAGCCACTGATGACACGTCAAGCCGGATGTGTCCACTTTGACAAAATTCTTCCGTAGCACCCTTGGACAGATTAGTACCATTATCGGTTATGATGCTGTGTGGAAAACCAAAACGGAAGATCACCTTTTTGATGAATTGAACCGCCGTAACTGCATCACACTTACTGACTACCTCTGCCTCCACCCACTTGGTGAACTTATCAACCGCCACCAGAAGGTGGGTCTTCTTGTCCTTGGACCTCTTAAAGGGCCCAATGATATCCAGCCCCCAAGTTGCAAACGGCCAAGTGATTGGAATCATTCTTAATTCTTGAGCCGAAACATGAGCGCGACGTGCAAACTTCTGACAATCATCAAACCTCCTTACCAAATCCTCAGCATCAGCATGAGCCGTCAACCAATAGAAGTCGTGACGAAAAGACTTAGCTACCAAGGATTTTGAACCGGCGTGGTGACCACACTCTCCTTCGTGGATCTCACACAAAATCTCACAGCCTTCTTGAGGTGAAACACAACGCTGAAACACCCCTGTTACACTGGAATGATGCAACTCCCCATTGATAATGGTCATTGACTTGGATCGCCAGATTATCTGCCTGGCTAAAGTTTCGTCCTCCGGTAACTCGCCCCGGTTTATATACGCCAAGTATGTGTCTGTCCAATCCGGGATAACATGAAGAGCTTCCACTAACTGAGCCTTCGGGCCAGGAACAGCCAAATCCTCCTCCGTGGGTAACTTGACCAACGGGTTATGCAAAACATCTAGAAAAACATTGGGTGGAACCGGTTTACATTGGGAACCGAAACGGCTTAAAGCGTCCGCCGCTTCATTCTTTCGCCGATCCACATGGTCGACTTGATAGCCCTTGAAATGACCTGCAACAATATCTACTTCTTGACGATATGCTGCCATGAGTGGATCCTTGGAATCCCAAGTGCCAGACACTTGTTGAGCTACCAGGTCCGAGTCACCAAAGCACTTAACCCGGCTTAAATTCATCTCCTTAGCCATCCGAAGACCATGGAGCAAGGCCTCATATTCAGCTGCATTGTTAGTGCAAGGGAACATTAAACGGAGAACATAACAAAACTTATCACCTCGTGGGGAAGTTAATACGACTCCAGCCCCGAGCCCTCCAATTGTCTGGACCCATCAAAATGAATAGTCCAATAAGTGTTATCTGGCTTTTCCTCCGGTGCCTGCAACTCTGTCCAGTCATTGATGAAATCCACAAGTGCTTGGGACTTGATTGCTGTGCGAGGCATATATTTTAACCCGTGAGGTCTAAGCTCAATGGCCCATTTGGCAACCCGGCCAGTTGCTTCCCTGTTTTGGATGATATCCCCCAAGGGGGCAGAACTGACCACAGTGATAGGATGACCCTGAAAATACTGCTTGAGCTGCCGGCTTGCCATGAAAACTCCATACACCAGTTTCTGCCAATGTGGGTACCTCTGCTTGGACTCAATAAGCACCTCACTGATATAATAAACCGACCGTTGAACCGGATACTCCTTTCCGGCCTCCTTGTGCTCCACCACAATGGCCACACTAACGGCCCAGGCATTAGCAGCCACATATAATAGCAGTGGCTCTTTATCCACCGGAGCCGCAAGGACAGGTGGTTCGGCTAACTGTTTCTTCAAGTACTCAAACGCCACATTAGTAGCATCACTTCCAGACAAAATTGTCTGTCTTCTTCATCATCTGATACAGAGGGATTGCCTTTTCTCCCAAATGGCTGATAAACTGGCTCAATGCTGCAATACGACCCGCCAGGCGCTAAACATCGTTAATACACGCCGATTTAGCCAGAGACATAATAGCTTTGATCTTTTTCGGATTAGCTTCAATGCCCCCGTTAGACACCAGAAAACCCAAGAGCTTGCCTGCGGGAACACCAAAAACACACTTGGCCGGATTAAGCATCATCTTATAGACCCGGAGATTACCAAAGGTTTCCTTCAAGTCATCTATTAACGTCCCCTCCTTTCTGTACTTCACTACAATATCATCCACATAGGCATGAACATTGCGCCCAATCTGATTATGAAGACAATTCTGCACACAGCGTTGATAAGTTGCCTGGGCACTCTTGAGCCCAAAAGGCATAGATACATAGCAGAAGGCTCCAAAGGGAGTTATGAAAGATGTCTTCTCCTGGTCCTTAACTGCCATTTTGATCGGATGATAACCAGAATAAGCATCCAGAAAACTCAAATGGTCACAACCCGCCGTAGCATCAATGATCTGATCAATACGAGGGAGAGCAAAGGAATCAGTTGGACAAGCCTTGTTCAAATCTATGTAGTCCACACACATACGCCAAGTGCCATTCTTCTTAAGTACCAGCACCGGATTAGCTAGTCACTCAGGGTGAAAAACGTCCACAATAAACCCTGCTACCAAAAGCTAGGCTACCTCCTCACTAATAGCCTTGCGCCTTTCTTCATTGAAGCGACGGAGAAACTTCCTGACTGGTTTAAACTTAGGATCTATATTAAGAGTGTGCTTAGCGAGTTCCCTCGGTACACCTGGCATATCGGAAGGTTTCCATGCAAAGATGTCCCGGTTCTCACGGATGAACTCGATGAGCGCGCTTTCCTATTTTGGATCCAGGTTAGCGCTGATGCTGAACTGCTTGGATGAATCGCCAGGAACAAAGTCAACCAGCGTTGTCTCCTCAGCCGATTTAAACTTTGAAGTCGGATCATGCTCTGTAGTTGGCTTTTTCAGAGAAGTCATATCTGCCGGATCAACATTGTCTTTGTAGAACTTCAACTCCTCTATTGCACAAACCGACTCAGCATAGGCTGCATCACCTTCTTCACATTCCAAAGCAATCTTCCGGCTCCCATGCACTGTGATGGTCCCCTTATGACCCTGCATCTTAAGCTGCAGATAAACATAATAGGGCCTTTCCATGAACTTAGCATAAGCCGGCCGTCCAAACAGGGCATGATATGGGCTCTTGATTTTTACCACTTCAAAAGTCAATGTTTCTGATCTTGAATCATGATCATCTCCAAAAGCCACCTCTAGAGCTATCTTACCAACTGGGTACGCCGATTTACCAGGCACCACACCATGAAAAACGGTGTTCGACGATTTAAGATTTTTATCTGTCAACCCCATGCGATGGAAGGTTTCATAGTAAAGGATATTGATATTGCTCCCTCCATCCATGAGTACCTTGGTGAACTTATACCCCCCAACGTGAGGTGGCACCACTAAGGCCAGATGACCCGAATTATCAACCCGGGGTGGATGATCCTCTCGACTCCACAAAATGGGATGCTCAGACCAGCGCAAGTAACGGGGCACCGCCGGCTCAACGGAGTTTACTGCCCTTTTTATGAAGCTTCTAATCGTGCTTACATAAGCTAGTGGTGAAGACATGGTACTGCCCACTATTCAACTGCTTCGGATTACTCTGATAACCCGATTGTTGTTGTTGTTGACTCCCCTGATGATTATAAACGCCCTGGTTACCATGACTGCCTTGATTGCCATGTCCAGTTTGGTTGCCTTGAAATCCTGAACCAGAGCTGCCACCACCATAACCCGACCCATGAGAACCGCCTCCTGAACCGTCGGGCGGTCCATGGTCATATTGGAAAAGATTCGAATTTTTAAATTCCCGCATAATAAAGCAATCTTCCCAAAGGTGCGTAGCTAGCCTTTCTTTCGACCCGTGATTTGGGCAAGGCTGGTTTGACAAGCGCTCAAGATTGGGACCTGATCCTCCACTCCGATGGGGCGGTTTACCCTTATGGCGCTGACCATTATCCTGGGTGTTGGTGTTCGCCACAAAATCCAAACTGCTATCCGCCTTGCGCTTACCGTTGTTCCCATTACCCGCCGGGTTATGCTGCTGCCCCTTGGTACTGCCATTCTTCTTTCCCTTCCCCGGCCTTTCATCATCAGACTAAAGGTCCTTATTACTATCCGAGTCGGCATACTAAACCAGAGCTGCCATAAGCGTTGCCATGTCATTGCAGTGACGCTTGAGTCTTCCCAACTTTAGCTTCAAAGGCGTAAACCGGCAATTGCCTTTCAATGTCAAGACTGTCGTATCAGCATTGATGCGGTCTGATGAATGCAGAATAGCTGATACTCGTTTCACCCAATGGGTTGTAGATTCCCCTTCCTCTTGAACACAGGCGGCTAGGTCCACAATTGACATGGGCTGCTTACACGTATCTTTGAAATTCTGGATAAACCGGCTTTTTAACTCAGCCCATGATCCAATGGAGTTAGCTGGTAAACTTTTCAGCCAGGTACGAGCTGTCCCTTCCAACATCATGGTGAAGTACTTAGCACATGCTGCATCATCCACATCCAGCATCTCCATCGCCATCTCATAGCTCTTGACCCATGATTTAGGGGGTAAATCGGCAGTGTAATTGGGAACCTTACGAGGACCCTTGAAATCCTTGGGCAGCCGCACGTTGCGTAAGGCCGGGGTGAGACACGGCACCCCAAAGAACTGAAAACCACACCTGATTCCACCGAAGTGGTTGGACGAACCAGAGTGAGCTGACGGGCCACGTATTGCGCTGCTAACTCGGCTTCTCGACGTGCTTTACCATCATCCACCACATCCTGGGCATTAGCACCGCCGCCCGCCGGGTTATGCCCTCGCGGCGGGTTACGGTTTCGTGCACTACTTGACACAGCCAGTTCATCAATATGCTTGCTGTAGCTCCGACTTGGGTGGGGGGTGGAATGAATCCTCTCGCGACTGTACGAATAAGCCTAATGTTGGGTCAAAGCTGTCTGAAGGAGCTCTCTAGCCCGTTGTGTTTCAACTGCTACTGGAGACTCGCCTTTGATTGGGAGAGCTTCCAATCATGAAGCGACGATAACGACGTTATCCAACGGGTTAGAGTAATGACCCGGAGGCGTTGAGACGTGCTGTGACAGGACATTGTTCTGATGAGGCGGATCCATAGTGCATGGCTGAACTGGCGCCCCTGTTCCAGGTGCCTCCACCCAGTTTACCACTGGCTGGTTACTGGTTCCTGCCCCTGGCGTATTAAAGAGATTCCTTCCCTCGTAAAACAGAGGTAGGTGAGACCGGTACCTTCTTCTCATGACATCGTTTGATGCGCTCTGATCCAGCATAAGCCGATAAGCATGTGCCTCTAACTCGGCCCGCTCTGCGGTCATCCTGGTGTTCTCTGCTGCCAGATCTACCTTAGCTTGAGCTATCTGATCCTTCACCTTTCCAATATCTGCGTTATGCTGATCCTGATCTGCTGGATTAACCTTAGCTGCCAGCAATGTTTCCAAAGTGTCGAATAAATCGGACAAAACCTGAACCGGCGCTGGCGCGGGGCCTCCTGCCCCAGCGGGTGTTGCAGCTACTGAACCGGAAATCATTACCGCTGTGGTAGAAGAATGCTACACCGACTGCGTACCAGCCATGAAAATCACAACTCGGCTCGGCGGTTCAGAGAGGTCCGGAATACTGTCACCATCGGAACCGCCACCAATCCGGCCATCATGCAGCTGATACAGCGACTCGGTCTCTCCGGTTGAAGACTCGTCATCAGAGTAAACGACGGTTTCGCCACCAGATACCGATCTATCCTCAGATTCTGCTCCGTGGATGACTCCCACGAAGGCACGCTTTATGGCAAGCTGAACTCGGGCATGTCTTGCATGCTAAGCCGTCTCGACGATGTCAGTGCAGATGTCTGGCCCAGGGCCCGGTTCGCTGATCTTGCCAATGACACAACAAAAAAGACACATCCGTGACATTTTGGGCCGAATGAATTTTTTTTCTGTCATACATATGACACTTCTATGACGATAATTGTGACAAAACCCGGTATCATCATAGATGTGGTGGGCTCCTAATTCTATGACAAAAAATCATGACAGAAAATGGGATTTTCGTCCTGGGCGGGCCGGAGACGCAGCTGCATGACATTTCTTTGGGCCATCCATGACGGAAAAAACCGTGGTAGAAGCGAGGGCAAGGAAAATTTCGGGGAGTTCCCAGTTACGGTGGGAGGTTGGGGGCCGAGCGATGCGCATTTCTCTCGTACATGTATGCGCGTGTGTGTGAGGCGTTGGCTCTAACTGAACCCGAGCGAGGCGTTGGGCTCTAACTGAACCCGAGCGATTGCACTGCAGGCTATGCGTTACTGAACCCAAGCGATCGATCGATGGCTGTTAACTGAACCCGATCGAGCGATTCCTTCGCTACTGCTGCTAACTGAAGCCGATCGATGCTGCCTCTGGGATGAACAGTGAGCGTTGCGGGGGGGGGGATGAACAGTGAGCGGTGGAGTTGCCTCTGGATGAACAGGACCCCATGGTGTGGTGGAGGGTTGGATGAACAGTAGACGGTGGAGGGGTGCCAGTGGAGGGGTGGTTGAATAGGACCCCATGGTGTGGAGGGCTGGGTGAACAGTAGACGATGGAGGGGTGGTTGAACAGTAGCCGGTGGAGTAGCGCGCGGTGGAGGCTGGATGAACAGGAGCCCGTGGAGGCTGGAGGAGGTCGACGGTAGCCTGTGGAGGCTGGAGGAGGTCGACGGTGGAGATGAACAATATCCCATGGAGTCCTGTTTTACGGTACGCCACACCCCTCCCGATGAACAGGACCCCCGTTTCGATCGTAGGAGGTCCGTTTCGTCCATTTTGCGGTACGCCACACCCCTCCCGATCAACAGGACCCCCGTTTCGACCGTAGGAGGTCCGCTTCGTCCGTTTTGCGGTACACCACACCCCTCCCGATCAACAAGACCCCCGTTTTGACCGTAGGAGGTCTGTTTCATCCGTTTTGCGGTACGCCACACCCCTCCCGATCAACAGGACCCCCGTTTCTACTGTAGGAGGTCCGTTTCCTCCGTTTTGCGGTACGCCACACCCCTCCCGATCAACAGGACCCCGTTCTGAACGTAGAAGGTCCGTTTCCTTCGTTGTGCGGTACGCCAGGCCTCGTTTCCATTGCCTGTTCCGTCCAAGCCCTCCCAATGAACACGACCACGCATTCCGTTCCGATCCAGCCGATTGACTCCCACGCGTTCCGTTGCCTCCCGATGAACATGACGCATTCCGTTGCCTCCCCATGAATACGACGCATTCCGTTGCCTCCCCATGAACACGACGACGACGCTGTTTCTCCGTTCCAACCCAGCCATGTACACGAGCCCTGGCCGTACGTATGCGCGAGTAGGCGTTCGAGACCCCGCCCGTATGTACACATACATGGCCATATTTTCTTTCTTGCACCCTGGCCGCTGTACGTACGTGTACATGCTACGTGCGCGCCTCTACTACGACATGTACGCGCCTCTACTACGACACGTGCGCGCCTCTACATCCACCAGTATATATGTACGTACACGCTCGCGACCAGAATGACAACGCTACGTACGCTTCGACCAGGTGGGTCCCGACTGTCAAGCACTTCCTTGCATGCGAAGATGTAGCTGGTGGGTCCCAGCAGTCAGGGGGGCGAATCGTTTTTTTTGCCCGGACGCACTTCCTTGCGTGCGAAGATGTAGCTGGTGGGTCCCAGCAGTCAGGGGGCCAATCGTTTTTTTGCCCGGACGCACTTCCTTGCGTGCGAAGATGTAGCTGGTGGGTCCCAGCAGTCAGGGGAAACATTTTTTTCACGAAATACGGTGGCCTGTCCGGTGGGTCCTTGCTATCAGGTGGAGGAATCATTATTTTGTGCGTAATAAGGAGGCACTTCCTTGTTGCGGCCGTGGACCTAGCTGTCAGCCTCTCCACGTACAGTCCACGTCCGATGGAAGTCGTTCCTTGACCACGTTGACCACGCCGTGCCGAGAGCACCGCGGCGGTGGACGACGGCGAGGACTAGGAAGGGGACGACTCGGAGCCAGGGAAGACGCAGCAGTGGATGCCCACGCGAAGAGGAGTACGAGGGTTCACTGGTTTGGCTGCGGTGTGAGGCTGCTGTCACCGCAGAATAATAGGGGGTGTGGGTGAGTAGAGGGATGTCCTGGCCAGCGGTGGGAGTAGTAGGGGGCAGTGAGGCCTCCGCGGCATCACAGCCGGCCACGGGAGGCAGGAGCACGCGACACGACCGGCGCTTGTTTGGGCGGCTGGAGCAAGAAGACCAGAGGCTGAAGAAGCACTACGGCCGTTGGATGAACATCGTACGGTAACATGAGCTAGAATCGTTCATATTGACTAAGTTGACAAAGCCCTCCGTCCCCGTCAACTTGGTAGGCCCACAAGTCAGCCTCCCACTATGCTGGGTTCCAGCTGGCAGGGGGAATATTCATTTTTTTGTGCGTAATAAGGAGACAATTCCTTGCGTGCTAAGATAGTTGGTGGGTCCGACATGTCAGAGGGGGGCACGTTATTTTCGTGAAATACAGAGGCCCTTCTGGTGGGTCCCAGATGTCAGGTGGAGGAATCATTATTTTGCGCGTAATAAGGAGGCATTTCCTTGTGTGCGACCGTGGACCCAGCTGTCAGCCTCTCCATGCATAGTCTACTTTCGATGGTGTCATTCGTTGACCATGCCGTGCCGAGCGCATCCAAGGTGGTGGACGACGGCGAGGCCCCGGACAGCGACGAGCCAGAGATGGGAAGACGCGGGAGTAGAGTCGCAGACGGAGAGGTGTACGAGGGTTAACTGGTTCTAGTGCGGTGTGGTTTGGCAGTCGGTGGAGAAGAACAGGAGGTGTGGAGGGGTGGAGGGATGGCCTGGCCAACGGTGGAGTAGCGCTTCATAGCGAAGCGTGCTAAGCAGAGCTGCTAGCAGTAGGAGGCGGGAGGTGGTCCCGGCGGCGCTGGAGGAAGAAGACAAGAGATTGAAGATGGATGCTGGCCGTTGGATGTAAATCCAACGGCTAACATGTCAGAATCATTTGTTGACTAAATTGACAACGACTTGCGTTGGCTTCGACCTATTGTCCCACATTTCAGCCTCCAAAATGTGGCACGTATTCAACCCATTTTTTCAGAATTTACAATCTTTTTTTTGCGCGGTAGAATTTACAGTCAATTTGGTCTTTTTTTGAATTACAGCCATTAGCTGGGCTGGGTGAACAAATAATGTAGCGTCCATGCGGCCCATTTATTTTATTTCCTAAAAAATTACAAGCCGTTTGCACTTTCTCGAAATACACGATTTTGCTGGGCTGATTCTAATTATAATGTTGGGTTGGGCCAGCAATGTTATCAAAAAATAAAAAGGGGCTGAGCATTTTGTTATAAATATATTTAAATAATAAGTGATATTGTTAAATTTGTCCTTAAATCTTACCAAGCTTTTGTACACAATCACTAGGATTTTCGTGCCAAAACAATCCAGGATTTTATTTGTTAAGAAATTATATTTATAAGTTAATAAGATGTGGGATATTGTTTTCTTACATATGTAAGTATCTGTTAAATATATGATGACAATAAAAATAATATATAATAACATATAAAATAATTTAAATATATATAATATAGTTAGAAGGGAAACATAAGTTGGACCTGGCGTTCCTATTCTTATATAGAAAAATAGAACAGACCTCTGCGTTTTCTTCAAAAACATACATAAATTGGGCTGCCAAAAATAAAACCTCGGATGGGAGGTCCATAGGCCGGTCGATACATGACGGCCCTAAGAAAATACAAACAGGCCTATGGACCTCCCATCCGAGGTCGTGGGTTGCGCATGTTAAAAATGAAAGCCTAGACGGGGCAGCCCAAAACCACGTCCAACACTTGCCAAAACTTCGCCCCTCGTTTTCTATGTGTTTCGCACACTCGACATTGTGTGGGCATTTTGACTGTGCATCATATGAAGATGTGCTATGCATGAATGTTGATCAGCATGATTTTTAACTGGCTGGTAGTTCTATTTTCGACCATGAATAAAACTTCCAACATGATGTTAACCCTGTTTGAAAAGGCCGTGTTAGTATAAACGCTCTGCCTCTGAAAGTTGCAGTTTCTTATCTGAAAGTGAACTTGCAGTTTCTTATCTGAGAATCACATTGTCTGCACTTTTATACTCGTATGAAACTACATTTTTTTAAGTGCTAAAAATAGATCTCTAGAATTCATAAATATTTCATATGCTCAATACTGCAAATGTGAAATTCAAAAGACATTCATATCTGAAAGTACTCTCAAAATACAAAACACAAAACACAATTCACAACCTGCAAATACTGACAACCCTAAGCTCCTCCTGACAATTCACAACCTGCCCGACTATTGGGCTGGGGGGGGGGGCAGCCCCTCCTATTCCTCGGCGGCAGACAACCGCCTCGTGAGACGATGTGAACGGCGAGGGAGACGATGGCGGGGAAGCGTCGTCGGGCCAACTGCTTTTCTCCTCTTGCACTTGGGTTCGGTCGACGAAGACTCCACCGGCTCGCTTTGGCAGGACACCCTCACAAACGGCACCCTGTAGATGCTCGATCCTTCAATCTCTGGTGGATGCTCCATCTGGGATCAATACTCCCACCACCGCTCCCTCACGATCGGATTTGGTGAATCTGTTTGCTCCATGGCCTAGAGGAGCAGCTCTATGTACTCCGGCGCGACTCCATCCAGGAGTATCGCTGCCTTTTCGCTCTGTTGCAGATATTTGGCCATGGATGTCGCCGTCGCCGCTTGTTTGTCCTTGTTGTCAAACCAAGACTGTATTTCCAACATCCTAGCTAGCTTCACAGGGTCGCCGTCTGTGATCCTCACGTATCGGTTGTACTCCTCCATCGATCTACTTCTCCACAACACCTTCACTCGCCGGCGGTGGTTTTTGAATGGAAGAGGAGAGGAGTAGTGCTGGTTTTGGATTAGAATGGGAGAGGAGTGACGCTGGTTTTGGACTGGAACAGGAGAGGAGGGGCAGTGGTTTTGAAATGGAAGAGGAGAGGAGCAGCGCTGCATTTAGATTGGAACAGGAGAGGAGCGACGGTGGTTTAAGAGGAGAAGAGCGGAAGAGCGGCGCTGGTCTTGGAAGTATTTTTGTGTTGTTTTGCGTATTTTGGGTCAAAGTTTGACCACGTACTGTATTTGACAAGCAAAATGTGAATGCATGTCACCAAAAATTGTATCGTTTGGTTCGTATCTGAATGTACTTTCAAATTATATTATTTCTGCAACGTATAACATATATTTTATGTGCGAAAATCATGGTCAATTATGACCCAAAATAAAAGGGAGACTAGTTAATGTGGGGTCGCTTTCTTAATTGAAGGGTAGATTGATTTTGATTTTGATCCAGTCACAGCGCGCCGGCCCTCTCGTCCAATCCTAAATCGCCGCCGCACGCTCCTCTCCCTCTTCTCCATTGCAAAACCACCTCCTCTCCTCTCCATCATCTCCATTCGAAAACCACCGTCTCGCCTCTCCCTCTTCTCTATTGCAAGACCATCGTCTCTCCTCCCATCTTCCAAAGCTAGCACCGGACCACTCAGAAAGACGGCAGATCGCCGGCAGTGACCAGGCAAAGTTAGCCAGGTTGAAGGAGATCCTTAGTTGGTTTGACAATGAGTGGGAGATTTCGAGGACGGTGCGGGCCATGTGGCAATGTATGCGAAAGAGCGAGACGACAACGATGAGGGCGGCGATGTACATGTACTCCTTGGCGGCAGTCACGCTGCAGTCCTCCGAGTTCATCGAGTATCTCCTCTGGGCGATGGAGCGGACAGATTCGCCCGAGGCGACAGTCAGGCGGAGGTGGTGGGCGTACAGGTCGAAGGTCGAGCACCCAGAGGATAACGAATCGATTGAGTATGGTGTGCCGTTCGTGAGGGTGCAGAGCCAGCCGGAGCCACAGGATTATTCGTTCTCCCACCGCAAGAGGAGGCCGGATGGCGCGACGTTGCTTCCCCGCCGTTCTCCATGGTTCCCTCGATGCTCGCCTCGTTTCAACGGCGGCGGTAGGGTTTAAGGTAAGCTTCACACTAACCTAATCTTCCACCTGCTCATGCTTACAATCAGTGTGATAGCTAATGAAAATCATGCTTACAATCAGTCTCCGAGTACTACGCCAATCACCCTAAAATAGCTCTGGACCTTTGGGTCAAAGTTGTGACACAGTGTACAAATAAAGAAAAATAGATTGGTGCTTCTTTCAGAAAAGAGTACTCCCTAGAAAGCTGCCAATATAAGCTACTAATATTTGGTTAGATGATTTGCTGCTGAGAAAGATCCGTCCACAGAGAGCGCCACACATCCCACTGGTGGTGGTGGATGCCAATGCGTGCATGCAGCATGGTTGGTGTCGGTAATTTTTTACTTGGCACTCCTCGCACTCTGCATATATGCCGGTTCCATACGTACATTTGTGCAGTTCCACCAAAATGCAGCTGAATAACCCTGTTTGCACAGATAATGAAAAAGCATGATTACATTATAGTGGCACTAGTTGATGAAACACACAAAATAAATAGAAGAAAATATTGCGATAGTATCATAGTATGCCATGCTGCGAGGGCGAGATGGGCCCTGCGACACCTCATACAGTACGCCTCATACTAGACATCGTCCCAAGTCTCCCAGATACACCTTCTACCAGTGATGAACATCAGTGTACAGCGGTAGTACAAGGAGGCACCTTGAGACATTCAAATCTCTATTTTTGTACATATCAACTAAAATTAAGCACCCAGTTTGCAGAAACGCTTCATTAACAATGGGACTAGTTGATGAAACATACATTGACAAAGAGAAGCACTTTCTTTATCTACATTGGAAATGAAATGATAGAGATGACACTCGCTCTATTTTAACTATATTATTACTTCATTTTATCAGTGACACTAGGGTTGAGCAGGTGGCAAACGAGGTGTACCGTGCGTCGCAAGGATGGAGGCCGGGGTGCTTAGACTGGGATGTTGAAGCTGGCTCTTTCAGTCACCAACATGGATGATTCAATTCGTGGGACCTTTTGGTGCAGTTCACCTAAAATGAAGCAATGTCCCATGAGCTAGCAGCTTCTTCTTCAAATTTTTTTTAAGAAAAGGGCTCCAACCCCGGTTCCATTTCCATCAGAAAACGAAACCCACAGAGCTTCTTCTTCATTAGTTGCAATAGAATTGAGAAACATCAAGGTTGGTTGTGAAGCTCCTGGAATGCTCAACTATAATTTGGATATCATTTGTGCAGTTAAACTAAGATCGAGCGTGAAATGTATATCTTTGTTTGCACAAAAAAGGTGGAAAGGAGGGTGACTAACAAGTGATGAAACATGCATCAAATGAAAAGAAGCATGTTCCTTATCTGAATGGCAATCCTACAAGGACAATAGCAATTTCTAAAGCACTGGCATTGCTAGATATTAGTGTGGGCATTTGGATTAACTATGACAACCATTAAATACGACATTACTTTGGGCACGGGAGAGTAGGCGGACCAGGACAGTTGCATTTCTAACGAAAAGAACCAACTTATCTTAATGGGAAATTTTAGTAGGACATGTAAAGAAGTGCCATTGATTCATATTACTGGAGGCATTACATTGAAAACAACATTGGTTTAACGTGTCCTTACTTTTAACAGTGCGACTGCTACATTTTACCAGTGGCATTTCATAAGAGTGGCTCGGGGCAACAAACATCAGAACAAGATATCTGGGTTGGTCCCATTTTTGTTCGGTATAGCCACCTTATACTGTGTGAGGCTAGCAAATCTAGTGTTGGACTTACTCTGTTGACTTGTCCCCCAGTCCCCACTTTCTTTCCTTTTTCAACCAATAGATCAGGTTTATATTGAGTTTGTACTGCGTTTCCCTTTATTTCCCTATTAGACCTAGAGAACAGTTGGATAGCCACTCTCTGCTACTTTTCTCCCCCATTATTTCCTCTTTTGACCAAGTCCTAGATTCAGGTAACAAATCCTCCCCCACCCCCACCCCACCCCCTTTCTTCCTTGTTTGAACCAAGTAGTACTAGATTCGAGTGCATGAACTAGTTTTACCTCTTAAACATAAAAAAATTAGGTGGTTTACGAACGGACGATCGATCCTATCTACGAGGGGTTCTGAGAAATAGTAAAAGATACAAATGCAGCGACGTCAGGAGCTCGGGAAGTACAGCAAGGCCGGTTTCGAAGGAAGTTATACCTGATGGTCGCCGGGATGTCGCTAGGTGGGCGGCGGGAGGTCGGATCTGCCCACACTACGACAACGAGTAAGAAGGGGTCGGAGGCCCTCCCTCGCCAGTGGTGCTTGGGAGAGAACGACAAGGCAGGCTGATCGGGACGCGCCCAGCAGTGGGTAAGAGCCGTCGCCGAGGATGACCGCGTGAACGTTGCACCTTCTCACCTTCCCCGGCGGAGAGGATCCGGCTGGATCTGTGACCAGCAGTGAGCAGAGAGAGAGAGAGAGAGAGAGAGAGAGAGAGTGGCCACCGCTGTCGTGTTTAGATCTGGAGAGGCCGAGACAGTGTGAAGAGAGCAACACTAGCAAGCAAGCGCGGAGGCTCCTGCCTATATAGTGGAATAGTACTAGTTTTCTTTTGTCTACCAGAGCCGGCTTGACCTCGTCAATGACTGTCGAGAAGTCTTCATGCACGTGGCCCGGAGGCGCAGTTGTCGTCATTTTGATCTGAAGCACCGCATTATAACATATAACACGAAAAAATGACACATGACAAGAAATCATAACCTCACTGCCCAAAGGAGACAACATGAATCCCGACGGATAAACTAGACGAGGAACAAAGCTCAAATTAAAGATAAACTCGTAGAAAAGGGGTCCGTCGATAGATGTCCTAATTAACATAGCCGGCTTGACCTAGATGGCAGCCGAGTAGTCACTGTTCGTGCATGTTCCCCCAATGACTAGCCCAACTCAGTTGTCGCTGTTTAACCTTCGCAGTGATCCGAAGCACATGACACCTAATTAATTTTGTGAGATGAGAAGAAACCATTTTTTAGATTTCTCACCACAACTACAGCCATGTACAACACAGCCTGCACGATATGTAGACGATAGCCAATCCAGGCGTGTCTACTGGAGTCTGGTCACAAGCATGGATGAACTGATCTTTCGTGTCTTGCAGGGATCGTCCATGCACCAATGTAGTACAACACTTCTCTAGTACTATCGCTCGTCTCCCTCTTTTATTAAGTCACCCGACTTGCGGGGCCGGGGAGTGTGCCTATGGTTAGTTCTCAATTGCCGTCCCACATGTGTGTGCAAACACAATATGACGCGCGTTCCATTCGGAGAGCAGCGTGCCAGACCGACCGACCATCTAGGGTGCGACGCGAACGCGACGGGCGTGCTGTATACTTCGTACATGTGTACCGCCGTTTTCTAGACGCTTTGCTCCATGGCGTGGGCGCAATCCATGGATACACAATTAGTATACTGTATACTATCTAAAAGTCAAGGGCGGGGCTTTTCCTGCGCGGTAGGCGGCGGGGCAGTTCCGCCTAGTCATTTCGACAGAGACGCGAGAAGACGAGGGAGTAGGCTGCTGCAAACGTAGGGTTGTGTGATTTGACAGTGAGTTACTACTGGACAGGTGGGCCCCCGTGATTTGACTTGCCATTATCATTTTAACTGCGGTGCTACGACCGGCGTGAGTCTCCCGATTCCTGACCACCTCCATACAGGTGCCTCTCCCAATGCTCCACCATGTAGTAGAGGCTGGCTCTTGCATGAGAGCCTACTTCTCCACTTTTTCCTTGCCTCTCTTTCCTCCACATATGCAAAAATGCCATGTAAAGTGCACTATTGTACTTACTTTTACTTGCTCCTACAGGTGCTTAAGCTTGCCACATAATCATAAAGTCTGATGTGGAAAGTTAATCAAGAAGGTAGCCTAACGTGCCGTGTTAAATCTCCAAGGGCGCGACCGCATGAGCGACGCGACGGTCGTGGTAGGCGCGACCACGATAAGGGCTGCTGGCAGCCCTTGGATCTGAGATCAAACGGTCGCATGCTAAGTTGCTGAAAATTTGCAGAATAACCCTCCAGGATAGGATATTCACCCATAGGTCTAGAATCACGCCATGCAACCGTTCGATCTCAGATCCAAGGGCTCTCGAAAGCCCGTATCATGGGAGAATGGAAAGCCACTACCCTGCCGTTTGCACGCTAGCAGTTCGCTCCTACTCATCCCCGCACGTCCTTCAATACTACGGCGGTTCGCTCCTAGTCGTCCCGTCCATTCACATTATGGCAGTTCCACTAATCCTAACCCTCCTCCCAAATCCATGGCGTCCCAAATCTTCCCGATCGGCGGTGAGTACAAGGTTAGAACCATCACCGGCGATGAGTTCGACGTCATCTACACCCGTTCTTCCGTGACAGTGAAAGGATGCCTTTCTCGCTTCAGACGCATATTTGAAGACTCAGATGATGAGTGGGTCGCTGGGCTAGATGTTGAGTACACCACAGTCCTGGGACGAGAGAAGGATCTAAAGGAGGAAGAGAGGAAGAAGCCCGCCATGATCCAGGTTTGTGTGCATGACTTATGCTTGGTCTACCACATATGCCATGCCGATGTTGAGTGCCAGGATTTTAAGGACTTCCTCAAGAGCAACCTAGTCAAATTCATTACTGTAGACTTTGGTAACGATAAAGAAGTCTTGCGTCGGATAGGCCTCGTTGTAGGCAACACCTTCGACCTCCAGAAGAATCGGCTGGTGTCCTCTCGTCAGCCTTCAATGCTGACCCTGGCAGGAGCCATGGTTCATCCTTCGTACGGTAAACTGGAGAAACCTCCATACACGTTTCATCGTCATGCATGGCAGCGGAATGTACTAGATATAGACCACATCCACTACGATGCAATGGATGGCTACCTTTGCCTCAATATCTACAAGGGTTGGATGAAGAGCAATAGCCAAGTGTGCGGTTCAAGCAAAGAAGTATCGGCCAAGAGGAAGAGGGACAAGGACGAAGTCGAGGACGTGGACGAGGACTCCGAGTAAGGTAGCAATGTCGTTGCTCATGGTGGTTCTAATGCACTGTCTACCGGAATAGTTGCAAAGTTTAATTTCAGGTGTGCTTAATTTAATTTGAGGGGTGTGTTGTGCTGAGCCCCCAGCAGAACTATGTTATGTTTCTTCTCGTTACTTTAACTCTTCAGTACGTACATACTAGTATTTCTTACATTTCATCTTTTAGTTGGTATAGTACTACCACTCGTTTCTTCACATTATATACGTACAATATATATGGCCAACATCATATACCCAGCAGTTTAGTTGTCAAAGAATTTCAGGGTGCTTAGTTTTGTCAAAGAATTCCAGGATGCTTAGAGGGTGCTTGGATCCAAGGGACTTATTTTAGTCTTGACTAAAAATAGTCTCTTTAAGAGGCTAAAGTTCCAAGCACCCCTGACTAAAGAGGGGCTAAAACTAGTCTTGAGACTAAATTTTTTTAGTCAGGGGTACCCCTACTAAAATGTGGATTAGTCCTCTCTCTACTCATTTAACTCCTCTCCTTTAACACAGGCGAGTTCTGGATTGGAGGGTTTGGAGGATAATAAATGCTCATTAACTTGATTTTAGCCTTTTTAGTATTTGGATCCAAGCATGGGTGAGGCTAGCATGTTTTAGTCCCACTACTTTTAGTCATGGGACTAAAACGTATCCAAGCACCCTCTTAGTTTTATTTGAGGGGTGGGTTGTGCTGGACACCATTATTGTGACTAGCCTTTTTAATAGTACTATATGCATAATTTGGCGACGAGCGCTCTCTATATGTACCACCTTTTTTTAATTTCAAGTTTTGCTCCATGGCGCAATCCATCGATAGTACTGCTGTACAAAAGTATACATTTTTTAAAAGGCTAGAGTACTGTTCATCACATATATAGCCAGTTAAATTCTCAACCTAGAACGACGTGCATGCCATGTAGTAAACCGATACGGAGGAAGTATAGTAAAAATGAGGTGATTTTACCGAGCGATCGGCGGGGGAGCATGGCCTGTCATGCGGTCCCACGTGTCATGATGTACCAAGGCGATGCGCATGTCCCTCTTGAGGCAGAAGCAATACTAGTACGTGGTTTGAGATGATGGCGAACCGAAGTGTGAAATAATGGTTGCTTCGTCCATCTGGGAAAGTGCAGCATTGTGATTTGACGTCTCATTGCTCATTACTACTACTAGGCCGGTATGAGTGGGGTGCGTCCCCCTGCTGTTCTGCACTGTTATTTGGTGCTTGACACGTCGACCCGGTTGCTATATGTCCCACATGTCGGTGACAGGAAGTACATAATTCATGAAAGGGAGCGTCAACGGAGGAGTATACTACAGAATTCATGAAAGGGAGCGACTTAGTTTTGGAAAAATCTGTTTTTACGGAGTACGTACCCACTAGGGTTTATAGGGCTCATCTAAAAAACATTCGTTTTTCCATTTGATAAGTCTCAATTCTACTATACTAGTAGTAGTAGTACCATTACATGTTGGATTTCGAGGTGCGTTAGATCACCCGACGCAAGCAGTGTCAAGAGGAAACTAACCAATGCATGTACACGTTCATGGAAATTTAGTGGTCATTCATGCATTCGTTCTAATTAATGCCTCGGTAAACATAACTTCTTGAGATAAACGAGCGTACTAATTACTTGTGCAAAATACGAAATTAATTTGACCACTCACCGTCTACCTTGGTTGGAGAGATTTTGAAATTGAGCCATAAACTGGAAAGGAGGGAGTACTAACTTTTGTCTCGATTACTATTTGTGGCCTTGTATAGATGCAAAATGTATTTTTTTATAGTCGCCTTGTATAAGTAAATGGAGGGAGTACTAACCAAAGTACGTAGTAGGGACGAGGAGTAAACGGAGGGAGTAGTAAAATTTTCTCCTCGTGCTGCGAGCCACCATGCGCGTGGGCGAGGGAGCGGGCGTAAGGCGTACTAGTAAGCAAGCTTCACCTCATCCTGTGAGCCACCGCGCTCGTGGGCGGGGGAGACGGCGTACTAAGCAAGCTTCTCCTCATTCTGCGAGTTGACGGGACACATCAAAAGTACTCCAGTGTATAGAGCCTTGCATCTAAGGTAGGCCCCACATGGTTTGCCTCTTTTTTTAATTTAACATAACGCGTCAAGTCGCAATTTGTTTGTTCACCCGTGGTAGATGATCCTCCCTCCACCAAGTGGACAACCAGTACACATGCCAAATTACCACGTGGGCTGCCTTTTTCGTACAGAAATGAGCTCCACCGTGTACCCGCGCGGGTGTGGTTGGGAAAGAGATGGGAGTACGTGCGCCGTGCGTGCACCTCTTCTCTTCGTGCACGTCCCTCACCTACGTGGGTGTGTGTGAGAGAGATACAAACCTAGACATAATGCGCCATCCATCCCCATGCCTCCGCCCAGTCCGACCACCAGTCACCACCACGCCCCTCTCCTCCTCACCTTATCTCTCATCTTTCTCCCTCCATTTTTATATACAAGAGGCCACTATCAAAATTACAATTTGCAGATATACAAGGCCACTAACACTAATCGATGCAATATTAATGGTGTTTGCCTCGTGGTACTAGCAAAGGAGGACATTAATTATCCCTTGCATGCATGCGGGAGTTTGTAAAAAATGCATCTTGATGTTCCGTGCAATGCACGGGCATCTTGCTAGTCCATGAAAACAACACATGGCGAAATTCCACGGCTTGGGGCGGCAACTGGCTCCGTCGGGCGAGGGGAGGGAGGTGGATCAGCGAGCTGCATAGCTCGTATCCGGCGGGCTACCCAGCCGGCTTGGATGCGGTATAACTATTCTTCGTAAGCCATTGTAAGAGTGGACAAAATGGTGGAGGAGATAGGGGAGCGGCCCGGTCATGAACGAACGTGTGTCCAAAGTGGGTTTCTCGGCTTCCACACGGGCGGGTTTCATGGAGGCGTTTGAATGCGGAAGGGCGAGTGCTGAAAGATATCCGCAGCGCTGAATTCCATGATCGGCGCCCAGTCGGATTTGATTGGCAGGGGCGCGGATGGTTCGGGTCCGGAGGAGAGTCCGGCACCTTGGAGTCACGGGCTGCGCAGAGGATTATGGTGGTGTTTGGCTCGATCGCCGTCGAGACTGCAGCCCCTGAGGCGGTGTCTAGCCACCCGTCCTCGATTGGCGCAGCTGGCTCCGAGCTAAGGGTCGGAGCTGATGCGGGCGCGACCTCTGGGGTACCGTCCGATGGTAGACCTAGGTCATACCCATCGCGACAGTGCGGCGCGCCCGGCTGTGGCTTGAATCCGTCGAAGATCAAGTCCCCATGGATGTTGGCCGTGTAATTCAAACTTCCAAATCTGACCTGATGGCCAGGGGCGTAGCTTTCAATCTGCTCCAGATGGTCAAGCGAATTAGCCCACAGTGCAAAGTCGCCGAATACGAAGATCTGTCTGGGGAGAAAAGTCTCACCCTGGACCGCATCTCTATCGATGATAGTAGGAGCCATCAAGCCTAACGGTGACGACATAGAGGAACTCTCAATGAAAGCACCAATGTCGGTGTCAAAACCGGCGGATCTCGGGTAGGGGGTCCCGAACTGTGCGTCTAGGCCGAATGGTAACAGGAGACAAGGGACATGAAGTTTTACCCAGGTTCGGGCCCTCTTGATGGAGGTAAAACCCTACGTCCTGCTTGATTAATATTGAAGATATGGGTGTTACAAGAGTAGATCTACCACGAGATCAGAGAGGCTAAACCCTAGAAGCTAGCCTACGGTATGATTGTATGTTGTGATTGATGTCCTACGGACTAAAACCCTTCGGTTTATATAGACACCGGAGAGGGTTAGGGTTACACAAGCTCGGTTACAAAGGAGGAGATATCCATATACGTATTTCCTAGTTTGCCTTCGACGCCAAGTAGAGTCCCACCCGGACACGAGACGAAGTCTTCAATCTTGCATCTTCATAGTCTAACAGTCCGACCAATGGAGATAGTCCGACTGTCCGGAGACCCCCAAATCCAGGACTCCCTCAGTCGCTGGGCTAGATGTTGAGTACACCACAGTCCTGGGACTAGAGAAGGATCTAAAGGACGAAGAGAGGAAGAAGCCCGCCGTGATCCAGGTTTGCGTAGATAACGTTTGCTTGGTCTACCACATATGCCATGCCGACGTTGAGTGGCAGGATTTTAAGAACTTCCTCAAGGACAAAACAGTGAAATTCATTACTGTAGACTTTAAGAACGACAGGGATGTCCTGCGTCGGATAGGTCTCGTTGTAGGCAACCCCTTCGACCTCTAGAAGAATCGGCTGGTGTCCTCTCGTCAGCCTTCAATGCTGACCCTGGCAGGAGCCATGGTTCATCCTTCGTACGGTAAACTGGAGAAACCTCCATACATGTTTCATCGTCATGCATGGTAGCAGAATGTACTAGATATAGACCACATCCACTATGCTGCAATGGATGGCTACCTTTGCTTCAATATCTACAAGGGTTGGATGAAGAGCAATAGCCAAGTGTGCGGTTCAAGCAAAGAAGTATCAGCCAAGAGGAAGAGGGACAAGGACGAAGTCGAGGACGTGGACGAGGACTCCGAGTAAGGTGGCAGTGTTGTTGCTCATGGTGGTTCTAATGCAGTGTCTACCAGAATAGTTGCAGAGTTTAATTTCAAGTGTGCTTAATTTAATTTGAGGGGTGTGTTGTGCTGAGCCCCCAGCAGAATTATGTTATGTTTCTTCTCGTTACTTTAACTCTTCAGTACGTACATACTAGTATTTCTTACATTTCATCTTTTAGTTGGTATAGTACTACCACTCGTTTCTTCATATTATACACGTACAATATATATGGCCAACATCATATACCCAGCAGTTTAGTTGTCAAAGAATTTCAGGGTGCTTAGTTTTGTCAAAGAATTCCAGGATGCTTAGAGGGTGCTTGGATCCAAGGGACTTATTTTAGTCTGACTAAAAATAGTTTCTTTAAGAGGCTAAAGTTCCAAGCACCCCTGACTAAAGAGGGGCTAAAACTAGTCTTGAGACTAAAAAAATTTAGTCAGGGGTACCCCTACTAAAATGTGGATTAGCCCTCTCTCTACTCATTTAACTCCTCTCCTTTAACACATGCGAGTTCTGGATTGGAGGGTTTGGAGGATAATAAATGCTCATTAACTTGATTTTATCCTTTTTAGTATTTGGATCCAAGCATGGGTGAGGCTAGCATGTTTTAGTCCCACTACTTTTAGTCATGGGACTAAAACGTATCTAAGCACCCTCTTAGTTTTATTTGAGGGGTGGGTTGTGCTGGACACCATTATTGTGACTAGCCTTTTTAATAGTATTATATGCATAATTTGGCGACGAGCGCTCTCTATATGTATACCACCTTTTTTTAATATCAAGTTTTGCTCCATGGCGCAATCCATCGATACTACTGCTGTACAAAAGTATATATTTTTTAAAAGGCTAGAGGGCGGGGCAGTCTAGCTTGGTCGGTTTCACGAGAGGCGAGGGCCTTTCTGATTTGATGGCTCATTACTGCTGGAAGGCGGGGCCTTGTGATTTGACTGCTCGTATAAATGCGCCGACGACCTGATCGAGGAGGAGCAAAGAACCGTGCGGTATACTCAAGTTTTCCACTGGAGTAGTACTGCGACAGAGGAGCACGAAACACGGCAGCCCAATGCCATATGGCGGTAAAAAATGATCTAATTTGCTAGTCATCTCATTGTTAGCATTGCTCTATTCATTCCCTAAAAAAACATTGTTCTGTTCATGCCTCGCAGAGAACGTCACACGTGTGGCGAAACACCCGAAGCAAAAGATGAAACACAAGAGCAAAAGAAGAAGGAAGATTATCACCCCAAATGATCTAATTCGCCGCGGAGTCGTAACTGCTTCTTCATCACCTCCACGACCTCCATCTCCTTGCGCGTCTCCTCCGCCATCTTCTTCATTCTGTCCATGACGCAGAATTTCTCGACGCGAGCATTCATCATCTGTTCCACGACCGCATTATGTACCTTGACAGCGGTCGGGTGCTCGATGCGGAGCTTCGCCAACTCCTCCTTCTGTTCCATGAAGAGGGCCTGCAGCATCTTCATCGAGGAACTACTATTCTCATGCAGCTTCTTCCAGCCGGCGTTCTTCTCCTTCAACAGGTCGATCTCGTGGCAGAGCTCCGCCTTGTCCTCCTGAAGTCGCAGGATTTCGCCGGTCGCCTTCTTCTCCAAGGCAATGCTCTTCTTCAGCAGCATCACCAAGCCGGCGGTCAACTCCCCCTGCTGATTGAGCTCAGTGGGCATGTCGTCGAGGCTCTCTTTCAGCAACTCCATCAAGCCTTGGATGAACTCCTTCTTCTTATTGAGGTGCTTATTGAGATGATCGGGCATGCCGTCGAGGGATAACGACTCCAGCTCCGCCGGCTCGGCATGTTCGCCTCTGCGGCTAGGGCGCTACTGGGAACCATCGCCTGCCCGTGAGAGATCTTTCGAGGTCTCTGCGTGGCGGTGAGCCCTCTTTTTTTTCCACGGCCTTGGTTGCCGCTCCCTTGTTACGAGTAGTTCTCGACCTAGAGCTCTGCTCACCGGCCATGGCAACGACGGACGAAGAAGAAGCACTTATGAGGAGGAAAGGTAGAGTAATTTTTGGTTAGGTAGTTCCCCTTTTATAACCTAAGTACTAGCACTAATACTAATACCTGCATAGTGGGAACACGTTCAGGTTTGGTACATACTAGTAGGTGTGAGCAGGCTTTCGAATGTGATGGGAACAAGGTAAAGATTAATTGATGGTTTTAGTTTCGAGGCCCGAAACGGCTCCCGATGAGTTTAGCGGAACATAAATTTCAAGTAATACACTGCTCAAATGCGTAAATATTATGTTACTGTCAAAAATTGGCACAAAATACGTAGGAGACCAATGGCAGTACTACTAGCAACCCACGATTTAACTACTCGCATGCGCGCAGTGGAGTAATAATGTCTTTCTTCCGCCCTCACGTCCACTCAATTTGCATGCACTGTATTAATTGACCATCAATGAAGTGAACGACTTTACATGCGTCAAATTATCACATGGGGTGGATCTTGGTACAAAATTGTGTCCGCCCGTGTACCCGCGTGTGCGTGCGAGGGAATGAGTGCGTGCGTGGCGTGCGTGCACATCTTCGCTTCGTGCATGTACCGCCAGTATGGCTCAGGGAGGACGAGTACATTCTTCTGGAACCAGCAACACGTCACTGTGATCAATCCATGCAAGGAGGTCACGACAACGCCTCCACATGTGCCACGTGGCTTCATGAACTGTAAGAGAGACATTGTGTAGCGTGCCATTGGTATTCTAATTTACGTGTTTTGCACATACTCGAAGTACATGTAAGGTACACGTGCATTGCACGCATCAGATTTTGCAACCAGATTATGAATAAATACCACACTATAGCTTGTAAGCTCTGAGTCATATATGCCTGATGTAGCCCTTCGTTTAATTCTTATAGTTCATCTCATTCAAAATCAATTAGTTTTTATAAAAAAAGCTAAGAACGCGGGAATAGGAAAAACATGGGATTATAATGGAATGTCGTCTTGAATCCTACAGGATTATACGAGTGTTTGATTGTGCATAGAAAAAACACAGAATTCTTTCAAAGAGGTTTGAGTGGATGGGATGTTTCCTATGAAATCTAGTACAAATGAATCATATGGAAAAATTCCTATGGTTTACAATCCTACGAAGCAAACAACCAAGATAGGAAAAATTCCTAATGATTAGAATCCTCCAAAATTCCTTTGAGAATCCTTTGAATCAAAGAAGCCCTTAATCTATTTTATGATTCATGGAATTGTGCGTTGTAAAGCATAAAGTAAAAACAAATAATGGCAATTCAACTAGAAAAAAAGTTTGGGCAGTTATGATACGGAAGATTCTAGAACCAAAGAGAACCACTATTGTTTTGAGGTTTGTGCATTATGCTTAAGTTCAACCATGGAGTCTGCTAGATTGTACATGTGGCAAAATCCGGTGGGGGGCTAGAAGATGGTGCGAGGGGCTGAGTGGAGGGAGACTATGAAGGAATGCACAAGTGCGAGATCGATATTTAGAGAGAGGGGGCGAACACGTGGGCTGTTGCACGCAGTGGCGGAGCCATGAAAAGTAAATAAGCTAGGGGCCAAGCATTGCTAATCCTTTACAAGGAGGGTCAATTCATGAACTTAAACCATTTTTAGCAGCAATTGTCTAATGATCACATTCATATTAGCCTCAATATATAGTGATGTTAGGGGGGAGGGGGGCAGGGCCCTTACTGCCCCCTGTCTTCACCATTGTGCACGCATCTGAGAGATGAAGCGGGAGGCATGGATGATGAGAGGGGGACGTTGGATATATAATTAATGTGGGTGTATTAGCTATATATGTTAATCCTATAGAGAGAGGTATAGATTTATCGATGTGGACGTGGGAAAGAGGGTGAGACCTCACTGGATATATCGATTGATCGGTTTGTGTGGAAAACTATGAAAGACCTAGCTATATACACACATACATAGAGGAACATCGATCGTTGCACATGCACGTGTGAGAGATAAAGAATGCCCGATATGATGGAGAGGGGGATGTGTGTGGGTGTGTGCCTTCATGGGAGACCGACCTGAAGAAAAATATTGCATGCGTGCGATGGATAATGCCGATTGGTAGTGTGTGCATGCATGCATGCACGAGAGAAAGTTAGTGGTACAATTATAAAGAGAAGACTACTGTGTGGGTGTAAAAGAATAGGTAAGGTCATAATCAATGTAAAGTTGAATTCAAATATTTGAATAAGAGATCCTGATGTTTGAAACCCATGCATGCATGAATATAACAGAGATCTGTGTGGTGTGGTTTGGAAACGAGCATGTTGTAATGTATACACATTGAACAAGGTCAGACTGATTTGAATTTGAGATACCGATGGCGGACATCATTTGGCCACGTCGCATCCATGCATGGACACACTATTCTAATTGGAGATGATGGGCGACTTTCGCATCACATATCTATATCTATACCCCTATATATATTTTATATTTTATATTTTTTTATTGTGTGCGGGTAACTTTAACTTTGAAAGATGGTCGTTGGGTGAGGCGAATCCGATGGTCCAAAGATGGCAAATTTGAGCACTACTGGCCGTTGGATATCATCTAGATTCCACCAGATTTTGCCACATGTATAATCTAGAAGACTCCATGGGTGAACTTAAGCATAATGCACAAACATCAAAACACAAGCACTTCTTATTTGTTCTAGAATCTTCCGTATCAGAATTGCCCAAATGTTTTTCTACATGATTTGCCATTACTTGTTTTTACTTTATGTCTTACGACGCTCAATTCCATGAATCTTAAAATAGATTAGCTTTTTTATAAAAACTAGATGATTTTGAATGAAATGAACTATAAGAATTAAACGAACATCTACATCATGCATATATGACTCAAAGCTTGCATGCTATAATGTGGTATTTATTCATAATTTGGTTGCCAAATCTCATGCGTGCAATGCACGTGTACCTTACTCTAGTCTAAATGGTGTTTGTGTGTGTTGTGCGTGTTGAGGTGCAAATTGTCTTTTTTGGGTACACGTTAAGCTTGTTCTTCCGAAATTTCAAGCCGCGCCTTGTTATGCCGAAAATTCAAGCTTGCGTCCCTGTCTATCGTGCTGCGAAACTCCCTCCTCTTCAACCCGCGCCTTGTTAGCCTGAAATATTTAAGATATACTATCTTTGTCTCGCTGTGCTCCGACAACTCCCTCCATCTCAACCCGCGCCTTGCTATCCCGAAATTACAACGCGCGCGAAAACTCCCACCTCCTGTGAAATCCCGACACACGAAATGCCCGTGGTACCCCTGAACCGAAAGAACCGCCTCAAATCGGTGGGGGTACTTTCATAACTTACCCCACATTTCGGACAAGCGCGTCTCTAAGCCATGGTTCCCCACTACCATCCCATCCGCCCACCCATTCGTACACCGAGGCCGCGAAAACCCGCGACGAAACCCCACACCCTGCTCCGTCCGCTACCCAGCCGGAGCCTCTTCCCCGACGACGTCGTCCACAGCAACACCTCGACGTCCCTCATCCACCATACCGGATGAGGATCTGTCGTCGATCTCATCATCCCGAAGGTTCAGCCACCCCGTCCTCCACCTCCAAGGAGCTGCCCCGACGTTTCCCTCGTCTTTCGCGCCACCTCTATTCCCACACCGCCGTCTTCACCTGCACCACCGGAAGAGCATCATCATCACCGTTTCCTCGAATGAAGCCGCGGCCTAATCGGCGCCACCAAAGAGGTTGTACACTATTCGCTGCATTTTCTTCTTGATTCGATCTCACGGTGCTGCCGGCGCTCGGTCTCGAGTCGATACGGTGCGGCTCCATCCACGACGGCATCGCCGGCCATTTCCTCCACGGCGTCGCTCCCTCGGCGGCGACGCCCACATCAGTAGGAGCTGCTGCTGCTTTAGCTCTCACTCGCGTTGCTGCTCTGCTCTTGCTCTCGGTCCCCTGCCTGGTCTGCTCTTGCTATTGCTCTTGCCCGCGCTGCTGCTCTCGCTGTTGCTCTTGCTTGCGATGTTGCTCCAATTTAGCTACACTTCAGTCGACTGAATCGACTTTTGGGTAAGTCGATTTTCAGGGGGTGGGGTGGGGGGGCTTGCCGGGGTGAAGGAAGAACCAGCCACAGCGGGGAAGGGGGCTCGCCGGAGAGGTACCCCACTATCTATCTTAGGGTTCAGGATGGTGGCGGTGGTCACCGGCGGTGGCGGGGCGTTGGCGGGGCGGTGGTGTGGGGATCACCGGAGAAAAAGCTCGGCACGGGGGGGGGGGGCTAGAGGGATGGCCGGGGCGGCGACGGACCGGCGGGGGGGAGGGTTTTCGGGGCGGGCGGGGCGGCATACCGCCGGCCGCGGGCGGCGGCGGGCTGCTGTTTGGCCGGTGGTGGCTGGCGGCTCAGGGGGATGGAGGTTGAAGATGAACCGCATGACCTTGATTTCGTATCCAACGGCTGCAAAATCGACTGACCAGAGATGAAAAAGTCAGTCGACCAACGTGTAGCCTCACCTTGCTAGTGCATTCAGTTTCGACAGGAAAATTCAGTTTCGACAACAAAATTCAGTTTCGACAGTTAAGTTCAGTTTTGACAGTTAAGTTCAGTTTCGACAGCTAAGTTCAGTTTCGACAGTTAAGTTCAGAGATAAGCGGCTGATGTATTTTACATCTAGCACTTTGTGGTTATGTATTTTACGTCATGTATTGGAGATGCTATTAGAATTCCACTCAGGTTAACGTTGTTCGTTGTCTCTCTTGTCCTGCTTCAGCCTCGGCGTCGTACAACTCACCGGAGCTGCTCCAACGACGAAACCCTCCATCACAGCGGAGCAGTACCTCGGGCTCCATCTCCAGACGCCTAAGATCTTCTTCCCCTCCCCCTACAGCAAAGTCAGCCGGAGCATCCTCACCGGCCAACCCAATCACGCTGAGATCGACATGGCTTCGCCAAAGAGGTTGTACACTTGTTGCATCTCTTTTTTACTCTACATGTTATATATATTGTCCACTGAGCACACGGATTTGTTCCTTTAGTGTTTCCTTGAAAGAAAAAATGTAGGAATTTTAATTTTCACTTGTTCTCCTTTTCAAATTCCTATTCATGAAGCACAAGACTAAGAGATAGTAGCATAATAGCATTATAACCGTACATTTTCTTGTGGTTTGACTTAATCTCACCATGCTTCTTTGCATCCTGTGATCTTCCAATTGTTATGAATCAAACACCCAGATTGGCAGAAATCCTGTGTTTTTAAATTCTCCGTTTTGCACATGCATTCCTATCCTATTCCTGTCTATTTCCTATCCCTGCATTGTTGGAATCCTCCAATTCAAATGAGCCCTTACATAATTACTTCTCTTACAAATAGTTGTCAAAGAAAACCTTGCGTGGTTTGTCCCGCTCCTGCTGCGCCGTCGTCCACCCCAGCTCAGCTGCTCCAATGACAGAAGGGTCCATCATAGAAGGGATCCGACCTCCAGACTGTCTTTCGCCGCCTCAGATCTTCTTCCCCGCCGCTGGCAGCCATGAAAACTGCATTACCATCATCAACCGAGCAGATGACCTCGAGGACTACACGGGTCCGCAAGAGAGGTCGCACTCTTTCGTGTCTGCTTACGTTATGCATCGCTTAATATTACATGCTACTTTATCGTCCTGTTCACCGATTAGACTATGAGTCAGCTCCAAACTAATGGTCAAACTTGAGTTTTTAAATGGTTGTGGGGTACATATCGGGGCCGCTATCAATAGTATCTATCTACTATCTAGTTAATCTCCGATGTCTACTATGAGTTTCATGTTGGGTGGGAAACAAACAGTAAAGAAGCCATTATCTGTATTTTTAACTGAAGCCATTATCTGCCTGCTATTATTGGTTTTGGGTCTATCCACAGGTTGCTACCATCACTCTGGATTTCTGCATGCACTCCTTACATAATCTCACTATATTTTATTCCTATGCATGACAGTTATCGTAAACAATGGAACTGAACATGTAGAGCAAAAGAGACGAGCCTTGCGTGGCAATAAAATTTCATGCAGACGTTGCTCCATGGTAGGTGCAAAGGCAGCCCCCCTCCACGCATTTTGGATTGTAATTGAGAGGAAGATATCTGTTCTGAGGGGGATTCAGAAGGAGAAGACAACTCCTATTTACACCCTGAGGTCTTCGCTCTAACTTGGCATGCTGATGTTGGTTATATCATGCATATGGTGTCTTGCATTGCTTACTTTATACATCAAATATGTCATCTGCTTAGTTTAGACATCCTTTGTGCGAATGCCATCTTTTTAGTTTATTCATCGTTTATGTGAATTATGCAACGCCATCTTGTTTAGCCAGGCATCATATATGTGAATTTTGCAATGCCATCCTACTTAGCCAGTCATCTTATATGTAAATTATATCAGGCCATCCTCTTTTTCGTTACATATTACATTTGTCAACAATGTTAGTACATTCAACTGCTCTTCGTGTGCATCGGCCATTTGACACGGTGATGGCAAATTCTGGAGTGAAAACAAGGTCTTTAGAGCAGACTATGCTATCTGACGAAGTGCATATCTCGTTGGTTACGGATAGCTCCTCAGAGGAGGATTTAGAGATAGATGACCAGTCATATTCCCCCCCGAGGTGTATGCTCTAACTTGGCAGGGTTATGTTGCTCATATCGTGCGTATGGTGTCTCGCATTGCTATGTCATTTGATTAGTTTAGGCATGCTTTGTGTGAATGCCACATGTTCAGTGTCTAATTACCATATATGTGAATTATGCATTGCCATCTTGTTGCAAGACATTATATATGTGAATTATACAATGCTATCTTGTTGCAAAGGCATTATATATGTGAATTATGTAATGCCATGCTGTTTACCCAATCAACATGTATGTGAATTATATCATGCTATCATTTTTTTGTATTACGTGTTCCATTTGTCGACAACGTTTGTATATTCAACTACTCTTCCTGTGCATCAGCCATTTGAAGCGGTGATGGAAGTATCTGGAGTGAAAACAAGGTATCCAGAGCAAACAATGCTACCTGCTGAAGCAGACATCTTGCTGGTTACAGAGAGCTCCTCAGAAGAGGATTCAGAGACTGATGACCAGTCCTATTTCCCCCCTGAGGTATATGCTCAAACTTCGCAGGGTTATATTACCCATGTCATGCATGTTGTCTTGCATTGCTTAGTTTTTACATCATATATGGATTTCCATATGCTTACTTGCTTACTATATAAATCATATATTTGAATTATATCATGCCATCATGTTTACATAGTACATACACATCATCTATCTGAATTATGGCATGACAACCCATTTAATAAAGACATCATATAGTTATATCATCTCATCCTATTTAGTGTTTACAGTCATCATATTTTGAATTATGGCATTCTATCCGTGAATGTATGTGAATTATGGCATGCCAACCTATTTAATAAACACATTATATAGTTATGTCATGTCATCCTGTTTACATAGTCTCATATTTTGAACTATGTCTTTCCATCTTTTTTAGTTAGCCATCATAATGTGAAATTGTGTCATGCTATCCTGTTTAGTTAGCCATCATATATGTGAAATTGTGTCATGCTATCCAATTTGGTTAGACAACATAAATATGAATTATTTCATGCCCTCTTTTATTCCCCACTATCCATTGCACCTGTCTATCATACAATGTCTATACTTTCAATTACTTTTCTTGTTTATCAGCCATTTGAATTGGAGAGCACGATGGCAGTATCTAAGGGAGTAACAACACGGTCTTCAGAAAAGATAGTGCTACCAGTTGATGCAGATAGAACCATGGTTGTACTTGCCCAAGGACCAGATCAACCACACTTAACCCAGACTCTCGCAGATTGTACCCCTACCCAGTTGGACAGAGAACCAGCTACACCCCTTCTAACCCCAACCCCGGCAAATAGTAACCCAGTTCCAGTTGACACAACATCGTCTCCACCACAGAGCACCCAAACACGAGCAGTTAGTAAGAAAACTGCAGTGCCCAAAGCACGAGACCACCACTCTGAATCCCAACTCAACGCTTAAAGGAGAAGAAGATTTGTTCTCAGGTCAGGTTCTGTAGCAACCAGACCTCAAACAGTCCGATCTCTGTGCTTTAGTGTCATCCCTGGATCAGTAACACTGACACACACAACACTTGAAGGATTTATAACAGAGTAGCAATCACACACTTATTACATCCAATGTCTCAAAGGAGACCTTATTACAATAAATATGGCTTAAGGCCATCTAATAACGATAACAGCAGAAGGCTTGGAAGATAAGTGAGTCCATCAACTCCAACGGCATTACTGAGTATAGAACCATGACCTAAAGGCACCTTACTCGTCATCTGAAAAGTCTGCAACATGAACGTTGCAGCCTGAAAATGTGTCAGCACATGGAATATGCTGGCAATGTAACACATAGAGAGTAATAAAAGAATAAAGCTATACTATATGCATATATGGCTGGTGGAAAGCTCTATGGTTACAGTTTTTGCATAAAGCCAATTTTCCCTACTGCAAAGGAATACAATTTACTTAACTATCATGGTGGTTGTTAAACATTGAGAAGATAGACATCCTCTCAATCCCAATTAAGTATCAACGTTAAAACCCAACAATATTAATTAAAGTAACATGATGAGATTCACATGATAATCCAAGTACTAGATACTCAAGATGTCCATAACCGGGGACACGGCTAACCATGCTTAGTTTATACACTTTGCAGAGGTTTGCGCACTTTTCCCCACAAGACTCGATCTCCTCCGTTAGGATTCTCGCACTACATGGTGTTTGAGAAACGGATGACCAAGGCATAGTTTTTCAGAAGCACTAGCACCTTACGATCGGGTAGACAGTACCAACCTACATCCCCTACATCTGCTAGTCTACCACTATAAGAGTTCGCACGACTTAGTCAACTATGCTAGAGCCCATAGTAGCTTGTGGCTGCACACGGAAGTTTCTAGTATGAATAATGTCACGATCTCTTTGAGCCTGGGTGGCGGTCCATAAAGTAAAACAGGCAATCGCTGGAATACCCAGGTGCCTCAATCCACCCAGATGTGTGTTTAAGTTGACACCTTAAATAAACCATTAATTTATCAATCTCACATCTGTCATGGATACACTCACCCAATCCACGTCTACTAGCATAGCATGGCATAATAAGAAAACATAGAAGTAACTCCCAAGGGTTTGATAATAAAACATGTAATAGGTACTACCTCATCTACTTCCCAAAACCCACATATTAATCAGATCCTAATCATGCAATTGTTTGAGGATTGATCTAATACAATAAAACTGGGTAGTAAAGAGGTATGATCAAAGTGTTACTTGCCTTGCTGATGACGCGCGAAACCTAGAGATTCAAAGTAGCAAGCGGTGCACTCCGGGTACTCTATCACAAACAAACAAGCATACAATAAGTACTCATCTAATGCACGGGTAAAACTCAAATAAGAGATCTAACCAGAAAGTACAACTTAAGAACTCCGATTTGCAAAAAGAATCAAATCGAACGAAGCAACGAAAGTCAAACGGCGAAAGAAACCAACTTCGTTGACTAATCTGGATCTAAGTCAAGTTTTACAGATGCAAAAACTTGTTTGAGTTGGTTAAACGGAAAGAGGGTTTCGAGACGAAACTCCAGGCGCTTGAATCGCCTGATTCCGATAAACGAGCGAAAAGATAAACTAAAACGAAAATCGGATCAAAAATCGCAATAAAAAATAATCGCGGAAAAAATCCAAGAAAAAGCAAACTGAAGAACAGATTAATGAACGAATGTTCGTTATCTGGAACTAAACGGTGAACGCGTTCGTTAAAACGAACGAATGAGCGAACGCTCGCTAAATAAATAAACTGGAAAAACCGATTTATTAAAAAATAACTTAGGGTTTTCTAAAGAAACCGAATCGATTTTTCTCAGAAAACCGGGGCGGTGGCGGGCGGCTACCTCGTCGGGGCTCCGGCGAAGTCCGGCGGCTCTGGCGGGGCTTCGGGCGGCGGCAGGGTGAGGCAGGCGGCGGCGAGCGGCACGGCAGGCGAGGCGGCTACGGCGGCGGGGCGGGGCGAGGCGGTGGGGTGGCGGCGGCTATATAAGGAGGGGGCGTCCTGGCTTGGGGGACGGGGTGCCTCAGGAGGCGTGCTCCTCCCGGACTCGGGCGGTGGCGGCGATCGGGACTCGGGTCCCGATCCGGTGCGGGAGGCGGCAGCGGCTGGGCCTTCGGCCCAGTCGGGCGCGCGAGGTTTTTTTATAATAATAATCCCACCGAACTAAGAAAAATCCTAGAAAAATAAATAAAAATCTAAAAATGCCAAAACAAATTTTCACCGTCTAAATACAATATTTAGAACAAGATGAACATTTTCTAGGCCCTAAAATGCAGTTTTGAAAACGTGCAATTTTTCCTAAATTCAAATAAAATAGCGAGAAAAAGCGAAATAAAATCTTACTTGATTTTTTATTAAACCTTCAATATTTCTTTATTTTGGGAAAGTCATTTTATTCTCTCTCTCATATTTTTATTATAGAAATAATTGAAGATAAATTAAATAAAATCAATGATCCTATTTTCAAAATTTGAGAAAAACCCAAATATGAAAATAACGAAATCCCCAACTCTCTCCGTGGGTCCTTGAGTCACGTAGAATTTCTGGATCAGGCCAAAACAAATAAAATATGATATGCAGTGATGACCTAATGTATAATATTCCAAATTGAAAAATTGGGATGTTACAAACCTACCCACTTAAGATGAATCTCGCCCTCGAGATTCGGGTTGGCTAGAAAATAGATGAGGGTGGTCCTTCAGTAGTTCTTCCTCTCGCTCCCAGGTGGCTTCATCCTCTGTGTGGTGGCTCCACTGAACTTTGCAAAACTTGATAACCTTGCTGCGGGTGACTCGGCTGGCATACTCGAGAATCTTGACTGGTTTCTCCTCATAGGTCAAATCACTATCCAACTAAATTGCTTCCAGCGGTACTGTATCTCTCAGCGGTATATCAGCCATCTCTGCGTGTCACTTCTTCAACTGGGAAACGTGGAACACATCGTGAACTCCTGACAATCCTTCGGGCAACTCCAACTTGTAGGCAACTTCTCCCATACGTTCCAAAACTTTTTATGGTCCCACAAAACGTGGCGCTAACTTTCCTTTAACTCCAAAGCGCTTAACTCCCCAAAGTGGAGATACTCGAAGATAAACTCGGTCTCCGACTTCGTAAACCGTCTCCTTGCGTTTAGAATCTGTGTATCTCTTCTGCCTGGACTGGGCTACCTTGAGCCTATCGCGAATCAATTTCACTTTCTGTTCAGACTCCTTAATCAAATCTGGTCCAAACAACTGGCGGTCTCCAAATTCATCCCACGACAATGGTGTTCTGCACCTTCTTCCGTACAAGGCTTCGAAATGGGCCATCTTCAAACTGGATTGATAACTGTTGTTGTAAGAGAACTCTGCATATGGCAAATTGTCGTCCCAACTAGATCCATAATCTAGCGCACAAGCTCTCAGCATATCCTCCAAGATCTGATTGACTCTCTCGGTTTGTCCATCTGTCTGCGGATGAAAAGCTGTACTTAAATCCAGCCTGGTACCGAAAGTTTCGTGCAACTGATTCCAGAAATTTGAGGTAAACTGGGTTCCTCTATCGGATACAATGCTCCTCGGGACTCCATGCAGACATACGATCCTGGTCATGTATATCTTTGCCAACTTAGCACTGGTGTAAGTGGTCTTTACTGGGATGAAATGAGCTACCTTCGTCAAGCGATCGACTACAACCCATATCGAGTCATAGCCTGAACGGGTCCTGGGTAATCCCGTGATAAAATCCATGCCTAGCTTATCCCACTTCCATTCGGGTATCGACAATGGTTGTAGCAATCCTGCTGGCTTCTGATACTCTGCCTTTACTCTCTGACATGCATCACAAACTGCTACATACTCTGCAATATCCTTCTTCATTCCGGTCCACTAGAAAGTATCCTTCAAATCCAAATACATCTTGGTATTTCCTGGGTTAATCGAATATGGTGAATCATGGGCCTCCTGTAGAATCAACTTCCTGATCTCCGGGTCATTAGGCACATAAACACGGTCTTCAAACCATAGGGTATCGTGCTCATCCTCATGAAATCCTTTAACTTTTCCTTTTACTTTTCCTTTGCTCATCTTCTCCTTTATAGAGGCAATCTCCTTGTCAGTCTTCTGAGCTTCTCTGATCTTATCCATCAAAGTAGACTGAATCTCCAATGCTGCTACATAGCCTCTCGGAACTATCTCCAAATAGCTCACGAAGGTTTTCGGCTAACTCCTTGTAAATCTCCCGTCATTAGGTGTTGACATGGCTTTTACGGCTCAGGCATGCGTCAGCTACTACGTTAGCCTTTCCGGGGTGATAATGCAATCTCATATCATAATCCTTGATGAGCTCCAACCATCTCCTTTGCCTGAGATTTAGCTCCTTCTGCGTGAAAATATACTTCAAACTCTTGTGATCCGTGTATACTTCACAATGGTTTCCAATGAGAAAATGTCTCCAAGTCTTCAATGCATGCACTACGGCTGCTAACTCCAAATCATGCGTGGCATAATTCAACTCATGAGGTTTCAGCTGTCGTGAAGCATACGAAACAACTCTTCCCTCCTGCATAAGCACTGCTCCAAGTCCTCGACGTGAAGCGTCGCAATATACCTCGTAATCCTTGCGCTGATCTGGCAGAATCAACACTGGCGAGGTAACCAAACGTTTCTTCAACTCCTGGAAACTGGCCTCACATTCCTCAGTCCATTTGAACTTGGTATCCTTCTTCAACAACTCCGTCATAGGCTTCGCAATTTTTGAGAAATTCTCTATGAATCTCCGGTAGTATCCTGCAAGTCCAAGAAAACTCCGGATCTCTCCAACTGTTGTTGGGGCTTCCCAATTTGTCACAGTGACAACCTTGGTGGGATCTACTGCTATACCTTCTCCGGATATAACGTGTCCGAGGAATCCAACTTCCTTCAACCAAAACTCACATTTGAACTTGGCATATGATGTTCTCTGAGCTTCTCAAGTACCAAACGCAAATGCTCCTTATGCTCCTCTTCATTCTTTGAGTAGAAAATATAATCAATGAACACCACGACGAACTTATCCAAAAACTCCATAAACACCTTGTTCATCATGTTCATGAAATATGCAGGTGCGTTAGTGGTGCGTTAGTCAGACCAAATGACATAATGGTATACTCATACAGCCCATACCTGGTGGTAAAAGCCATCTTAGCTATATCCTGCTCTCGAATCTTTAACTGATGGTATCCTGATCGCAGATCGATCTTGGAAAATACCTTAGCTCCTTGCAATCGATCAAACAGATCATTGATCATTGGAAGTGGGCACTGGTTCTTGATCGTTACTTCATTCAATCCTCGATAATCAACAACCATCCTTAACGATCCATCCTTATTCTCCACTAGAAGTACTGGCGATCCCCAAGGCGAAGAACTTGGGCGAATATAACCTTTATCTAGTAACTCCTTAATCTGCTTCTTAATCTCCTCCAAATCTTTTGCGGACATCCTGTATGGTCTCTTAGATATTGGCCGTGTGCCTGGCAAAAGCTCAATCAAAAACTCAATATCTCTATCCGGTGGCATGCCTGGCAACTCCTCTGGAAATACGTCAGGGAAATCCTTCACCACTGGTACTTCCTCCTGCACAACTCCTGATAAAGAATTTACTTGGGTCCTCTTCGGCGCATGCCGGGATACATACTTGATCCTTCTTCCTTCTGGCGTCGTAAGCAAAATTGACTTACTGTCGCATTCAATGTTCCCTCCATACTTCGATAACCAATCCATGCCTAATACCACATCCAATCCTTGAGATTCCAATACTATTAGGTCCGAGGGAAATACATAGTTACCAATCCTTAATGGTAACCGATCACACCATAGACTAGCCATATACTCTGCTCCAGGCGAGGTTACTAACATGGGTGACCTAAGGGCTTGGGTTGGCAGTTTATACTTATCCACAAATCCCCTTGAGATGTATGAATGCGATGCACCAGTATCAAAAAGGACGAGTGTAGTAAATGACTTAACCAAAAACTTACCTATTACTGCATCTGGCTGAGCTTCAACCTCCTCCACGTTAACGTGGTTCACCTGTCCCCTATTGAAAGGGTTCGGCTTCTTCCCAGAGCTTACATTGCCATTTCCATTCTGGGCTTCGGGACATTCATTGGCGTAATGTCCAGCCTTCTGGCACTTATACCAAGTGACTTGGCTCAGGCCTCTCTTGGCTGGTGTCAATGGGTTGGTACGGTTCTGGTCGTTGCTTCCTCCATTCCCATTACCATTCTTGGGGCCATTATGATTGTGCGAGCTACCTCCTCCATGGGTATGCTGAAAATGTCCTCCCGGTTTAGGGGTAAAACATGGCTTCTACTGAGCTGCAGAATTGTACTTCCCTTGTCCATACTTCCTCTTACGGTTTTCAATCTGCTGCTGCTTACCTTCAATCATAAGAGCGTGATCTACCAACTCCTGGTAGTTGTTGAAGCTTGCTACCATCAAATGCATGCTCAACTCATCATTCAGTCCTTCTAGAAACTTCTCCTGCTTAGCTGCATCTGTAGCAACGTCATCTGGGGCATACCATGCTAGCTTACTAAAGTCATCCACATACTGGCCAACAGTCCGTCCTCCTTGGCGCAAGTTGCGAAACTCACGCTTCTTCATGGCCATAGCTCCTGCTGAAATATGGGCTGTACGGAAAGCCTGCTGAAATTGGTCCCATGTCACCGTGGCTATAGGGTACGTGACAGTGTAATTCTCCCACCATGATGTTGCTGGTCCATCCAACTGATGTGTGGCAAAGCGCACCTTCTCAGCATCAGTACATCCTGTAGTGGTTAACTCCCTTCCAATCTTGCGGAGCCAATCATCTGCTACAATCGGCTCGGTGCTACTGGAGAACACTGGCGGATTCAGCCTAAGAAAACGGGTTAAGTGATCAACAGGTGGTGGCGGTGGTGGGTTGTTGTTGGTGGTGTTGTTGTTCCCCTGATTCTGATTCTGGACTAGCAACTGCACAACATATTCTGCTGTTGGATCAACTGAGTGAGCTCCGGTGGGAAAGCAAATCCATTGTCACGTCTCGGAGGCATCTGGGATTTAGAAAAGATGAGAATATAGAACAGAATGAGGTCTAGAGGGAAAAAACTACCCATATGCACATGAGGCAAATGCAAACAAAATCACTTCATTCAATCAAACAAGGGCATACAACGGTCTATCTATCGTTACAAAAGTGCTCGGGCTATACTAGATACATGGGGGAATACTACTACGGTTGTGGTGGTCGACTAGAAAAACTGCTTCGATGAAGACTCCATGATATCTGCTCCAGCTTCATCAACATAGTCATCATCGCTATCGTCTGGGTCCAAGTCGGTGTCGTCGATGATGATGTAGTTCTCTGGACAAGTGCAATCTTCGTCTTCTCCTCCAGTTGCGGGAAATCCCATGAACACTTTTAGCTTCTTCTTCCGATCATCATTCTTCTCTACTAGTGTTGCTATTTCCTCCTCATATCCATCGCGTGTAGACTTGAGTTCTTCTTCCAGCTCCGTGATCTTGGTCATGGCCTTCTTCAGGTCTATCATGCCTGCGCACATCTGGTTCTCCTGGCGTCAAATGTGCTGGTTTAACTCCTGGATGAAGGCTGCAATTGATCTATCCTTCCTGGTGCTGATCATCTCCCATTGCTCATCTCGGCGCCCACAAATCTGGTAGATAGTATCCTTGAGATCCTTGTGGTAAACTTCTCCAACGCGCCCCATAGTGATGTGGGCTGCCATGGTCTTTCCTAGACTCCAGGTTGGTGCATCAAAGGAAAACTCTATGGGCTTAGTGACGGGCATGAACGTCCTTCCTGGAACTTGAACTTGAATCATCCAGCATTCCTCTTCAGGTAAAATAGCATTGTAGGTCCCGGTGAAGCTTGTTACTCTGATGTTTAGGTATCTAGTGACTTCCTTCAAGTGACGTCCAAAGGGTGTATCTTCATCCGGTTGCGTGAACTTGTTCCTTACATCCGCCATCCTAAAAGAGTAGAAAAGATGAGGAGTCGGAGATGAGAAGAGTGAGTAGTGATCTAGGGCTTTTAGCTTAGTGGTCGTGTCCTACAGTTAGCGTGTGCTCTGATACCATCTTGTAGCGACAAGACCTCAAACAGTCTGATCTCCGTGCTTTAGTGTCATCCCTGGATCAGTAATGCTGACACACACAGTACTTGAAGTATTTATAACAGAGTAGCAATCACACACTTATTACATCGAATGTCTCAAAGGAGACCTTATTATAATAAATATGGCTTAAGGCCATCTAATAATGATAACAACGGAAGGCTTGGAAGATAAGTGAGTCCATCAACTCCAACGACATCACTGAGTATAGAACCACGACCTAAAGGCACCTTACTCGTCGGCTGAAAAGTCTGCAACATGAACGTTGCAGCCCAAAAACGGGTCAGCACATGGAATATGCTGGCAATGTAACACATAGAGAGTAATGAAATAATAAAGCTATACTATATGCATATATGGCTGGTGGAAAGCTCTATGGTTACAGTTTTTGCATAAAGCCAATTTTTCCCTACTGCAAAGGAATAAAATTTATTTAACTATCATGGTGGTTGTTAAACATTGAGAAGATAGACATCCTCTCAATCCCAATTAAGTATCAACGTTAAAACCCAACAATATTAATTAAAGTAACATGATGAGATTCACATGATAATCCAAGTACTAGATACTCAAGATGTCCATAACCGGGGACACGGCTAACCATGCTTAGTTTATACACTTTGCAGAGGTTTGCGCACTTTTCCCCACAAGACTCGATCTCCTCCGTTGGGATTCTCGCACTACATGGTGTTTGAGAAACGGATGACCGAGACATAGTCTTTCAGAAGCGCTAGCACCTTATGATCGGGTAGACAGTACCAACCTACGTCCCCTACATCTGCTAGTCTACCACTGTAAGAGTTCGCATGACTTAGTCAACTATGCTAGAGCCCATAGTAGCTTGTGGCTGCACACGGAAGTTTCTAGTATGAATAATCTCATGATCCCTTTGAGCCTGGGTGGCGGTCCATAAAGAAAAACAGGCAATCGCTGGAATACCCAGGTGCCTCAATCCACCCAGATGTGTGTTTAAGTTGCCACCTTAAATAAACCATTAATTTATCAAGCTCACATCTGTCATGGATACACTCACCCAATCCACGTCTACTAGCATAGCATGGCATAATAAGAAAACATAGAAGTAACTCCCAAGGGTTTGATAATAAAACAGGTAATAGGTACTACCTCATCTACTTCCTCAAACCCACATACTAATCAGATCCTAATCATGCAATTGTTTGAGGATTGATCTAATGTAGTAAAACTGGGTAGTAAAGAGGTATGATCAAAGTGTTACTTGCCTTGCTGATGATCTGCGAAACCTAGAGATTCAAAGTAGCAAGCGGCGCACTCCGGGTACTCTATCGCAAACAAACAAGCATACAATAAGTACTCATATAATGCACGGGTAAAACTCAAATAAGAGATCTAACCAGAAAGTTCAACTTAAGAACTCCGGTTTGCAAAAAGAATCAAATCGAACGAAGCAACAAAAGTCAAATGGCGAAAGAAACCAACTTCGTTTACTAATCTGGATCTAAGTCAAGTTTTACAGATGCAAAAACTTGTTTGAGTTGGTTAAAAGGAAAGATGGTTTCGAGACAAAACTCCAGGCACTTGAATCGCCTGATTCTGATAAACGAGCGAAAAGATAAACTAAAACGAATATCGGATCAGAAATCACGATCAGAAATAATCGCAAAAAAAATCCGAGAAAAAGAAAACTGACAAACAGATTAACGAACGAATGTTCGTTATCTAGAACTAAACGGTGAACGCGTTCATTAAAACGAATGAACGAGCGAACGCTCGCTAAACAAATAAACCAGAAAAACCGATTTATGAAAAAAACTTAGGGTTGTCTAAAAGAAACGAATCGATTTTTCTTAGAAAACCAGGGTGGTGGCGTGCGGCTACCTCGTCGGGGCTCCGGTGAAGTCCGGCGGCTCCGGCGGGGCTTCGAGCGACGGCAGGGTGCGACGGCGTCAGGCACGGCAGGCGGCGGCGTGGCAGGCGAGGCGGCTGCGGCGGCAGGGCGGGGCGAGGCGAAGCGAGGCGGTGGGGTGGCGGCAACGGCTATATAAGGAGGGAGGCGTCCTGCTTGGGGGAGGGGGCACCTCGGGAGGCGTGCTCCTCCCGGACTCGGGCGGCGGCGGCGATCGGGACTCTGGTCCTGATCCGGTGCAGGAGGCGGCAGCGGCTGGGCCTTCGGCCCAGACGGGCGCGCGAGGTTTTTTTAATAATAATCCCGCCGAACTAAGAAAAATCCTAGAAAAATAAATAAAACTTTAAAAATGCCAAAACAAATTTTCACTGTCTAAATACAATATTTAGAACAAGATGAACATTTTCTTGGCCCTAAAATGTAGTTTTGAAAACGTGCAATTTTTCCTAAATTCAAATAAAATAGCAAGAAAAAGCGAAATAAAATCTTACTTGATTTTTATTAAACCTTCAATACTTCTTTATTTTGGGAAAGTCATTTTATTCCCTCTCTCATATTTTTATTATAGAAATAATTGAAGATAAAATAAATAAAATCAATGATCCTATTTTCAAAATTTGAGAAAAACCCAAATATGAAAATAACGAAATCCCCAACTCTCTCCGTGGGTCCTTGAGTCGCGTAGAATTTTTGGATCAGGCCAAAAAAAATAAAATATGATATGCAGTGATGACCTAATGTATAACATTCCAAATTGAAAATTTGGGATGTTACAGGTTCATACTCCTTTGCTCTTGCATTACTATATTTACTCATACCAACTATTTTCAAATTTGAAGGATGGAATTGAAACTCCAATGGTGCAACAGGTATGTTTTAAACCTGTTTCTTTAACTGGTTTGCTGTTGTAACCTGCTCTATGTTGATTTCAGTTTCAATTGAATAAACAGTTATGTTCTCATGTCATGCACATTACAAGTGTTGTTATTGCTCTATAGTTACCCACACTTATATTCTATCTATTCTGCTTTGTCTTGAACAAATATTATTTGAACTGTGTCTCTATCTTGATTTGGCAACAAAAACTAGAATGATAGACCATAAAGTGACCATGGTACATAGATATATGTTTGTTTCATGCTGTTATCCTGTCCACTTTACTACTGAACTCATTTACCAAAATGAGTTTCATATACAACATGGTAAACATGTGATGTGTCTGCTTGTTTCTCTTTTAGAATGCAGACAAAATATTGGAGAACAGTACCGTGTTATCCAATTGTAAAGGAAGTAATGCACATAAGGTTCAAGATAGTGAGACATCCCTGTTGGTCTCCAAGAAAGCTGATAAAAACTATCTTGACGACAGTGAGGGAACCCAAAAGTCCTGTCTTGATGTAGTGTTCGAGTTACTGGCCACTACTGCTGGCACAAGCTCTTCGAACTCGCTGCCTGAATCAGTTCGTCTTCTTGAGTCTCAACTTCAAGTTGAAAGACATCGATCAGATGTGCTGCGACATGAAGCTGAAGGACTGAGGAAGTCCCTGCAGAATCCAGATGCATATTTTCTGGTGCAACAACAAGCGCTGGAGGATTTAAGCGCCAAACAAGAGAAAGTTAATAAGCTTGCTAAGCATCTTGCCATCATTATGGGTACCCAGGATATTGTTTCTTGAGCTTTTCTAAAGTGGTTTCAGTTCTGGACTTGTTTTTTTGTGGCATTTATTTGCGCTGGTCGCCAACTTTGACAACCAGTGTATATGATATGCTGCTTTGTTCCCTATATTTGCACTGGTGGCGAACTTTGATGCCCAGTGGATGTAATATGTGTAATAGCCGTGATAGCCTAGCATTAGTTGCTTGCTTATTTATTTCCTTGTTTTCTTGTTTATTTGTTTGCTTGTAGTCATTGCAGTTCTTTTTCCGCGGTTAGCTAGTGGCTGCAATAATGTATTTTTTAAAACTAGGCCACAATAACCATGGGCTAATATTTACTGTAGTGACACTGGGCCTCCTACTGGCCGTAGAAATAGTGGGCCTTCTACGGGCCATAGAAACAATGGGCCTTCTGCGGGCCGTATCATCAATGGGCCTCATATGGGCCGTATGATCGATTGGCCAAACATGGGCCAAACAGACCGCATTATGGCCGTAAACGGGCTAGAGTTGGAATCGTCCGTTCATGGGCCGACCATAATGGGCCATCGTTAATAGGCCGTATTTGATGACGCTATGAAAACGGCCCAACGTATTAACGGACCACAAACGGGCCGACTGTAACCATGGGCTGAATTTGGCCCACAAGCAAAAAATGACAGTAACGGGCCGTAAGTAAATGAATGCTGGAAATGATCCCAAGAATAAATGGGCTCTGAGAAGGCCGAAAGATAACATGGGCTGGAAACGGCCCAACGGAATAACGGGCCGTTAATGGGTATAAAGTGATACACTGTTCATTACGGGCCAGTTTCACCACGGGTCGTTAATGGTTGTAAAATGATACACTGTTCATTACGGGCCTGTTTCACCACGGGCCGTTAATAGGCCAAGAGTTACATAGGGCCTCATATGGGACGAAAGACATCATGGGCCATACACGGGTCAGAAGTGAAAACGGGCTGGAATCATATTGGGTGGCCCAGATGACGCTACTGGGCCTAATTTGGATAGGGCATAACGGGCCTTGGGTTAGCGGGCTGTAAATAGGCTATATGCGAGCATGCCGTTAACAGGCTTTACATGGGACGGCCCGCCACCTTTTGACCAAGTCAAATAGGCCGGCCTTTTCACAGGAATGGGCCTCTGTTGGGCCGTGCCACGTGTCGACGTATCATAGGCACCTTCTGTCCAATGAGTGGATGACATCTGTCCCAACAATGAGCCGACATGTGTTTCCTCCAGCCAATGATGATTTTACACATGGAAAATCCCCATTGGTCGGGGCTGTTAATGGGTTATCGGATCCAAAACCTGACCCGATAACTTAACGGCGTTCCGTTATGGTGGATGCCACGTGTCGGTCACCCTTGACGAAAGCACTTCTGTGACGCGGGATTTATCGTCATGGAAGTGGACACTTCCGTGATGATAATTTTGGTAATGTCATGGAACACTTCTACGACAACACAGGTATGACTATCTTGATTCTGTCATAAAATCGTCATGGATGTACATGCATGACAGAAAATGCGACCTACTGTGACAAACACGTATCATCACGGAAGTGTATTTTTTTGTAGTGTGAAGACGTCTATTCCGCCAAAGGGGACCCGGTACCCGTATTCAATTGAGACGGCCTCGGGGCCCCAGCCTGCGTCGTCGATGTAGAGCTTTCCGCGACGAATCTTGGTCATACGACCCATAGCGTATCCCTTGAGTCCTTCGAAGCTGCCCTCCAAGAACTTGAAACCATCGTGCGATAGCCCCACGGTGGGCGCCAACTGTCATGGTTTTCTCACAGCAGATGTCCTAGTGAAAGGACTTAGTCATGGAGCCATCGTGACGGGTTATCTTAAAGGGGTTAAAGCGGAACAAGGGACGCAAGGAATTATACTAGTTCGGCCTCTTACGGTGAAGGTAAAAGCCTACTCCAGTTGTGATGGAATTGCTAGGGTTTCCATGACCAGGGAGCGAATCCGCTTTGCCTGGCTCTCGAGTTATTGTCTGTTGTCCCTAAACCGCCGTCGGGTCATCCCTTTATATACACAGGTTGACGCCCGGCGGTTTACAGAATCCCGAGGCTGGCTCATAAACGTGCCCGGCTCGGTTTCTACCTTTCCTTGTCTTACAACATAAGTTACATATAATATGGTGGTTTATGTCTACGGGCCCTAATCCTCCTTTGGGACCTGGGCCTTCATGTTAGATCTCCTCTGTAAAGTGCCATACTTCTTGTCTTCATGGGCTTCAAACATGGCTCATTCATTATGGGCATAACCCGGCCCCTCATGGCCGGTTTATACTTAGTAGTAATATCCCCAACAAATACCTTGTGTGCTATCAAACGTCACAACGTAACTAGGTGATTATAACGATGCTCTAAAGGTATCTTCAAAGGTGTTTGTTGAGTTGGCATAGATGGAGATTAGGATTTTTCACTCCGAGTATTGGAGAGGTATCTCTGGGCCCTCTCGGCAATGCACATCATGATAAGCCTTGCAAGCAAAGTGACTAATGAGTTAGTTGCGGGATTATGCATTACAGAACGAGTAAAGAGACTTGCAGGTAATGAGATTGAACTAGGTACCAAGATACCGACGATCGAATCTCGGGCAAGTAACATATCGATGACAAACGGAATAACGTATGTTGTCATTGCGGTTTGACCAATAAAGATCTTTGTAGAATATGTAGGAACCAATATGAGCATCCAGGTTCCGCTATTGGTTATTGACTAGAGAGGTGTCTCGGTCATGTCTACATAGTTCTCGAACCCGTAGGGTCCGCACGCTTAACGTTCAGTGACGATTGTATTATATGAGTTATGTGATTTTGTGACCGAATGTTGTTCGGAGTCCTGAATGAGATCACGGACATGACGAGGAGTCTCGAAATGGTCGAGAGGTAAAGATTGATATATGGGATGATAGTATTCGGACACCGAAAGTGTTTCGGAATGTATCGGGTACATATCAGATTGCCGGGGGGGGGGGGGTTACCGGAACCCTGGGGGGGGGGGGGGGAGATATTGGCCATATGGGCCATAGGAGGGAGGCAAGCTAGCCCACAAGGGGTGGCGCCCCCCTGCGACCTCTTGAGCACTGTGTTGGTTTTCCCTTGAAGAGGAAAGGGTGATGCAGCAAAGTAGTGTAAGTATTTCCCTCTGTTTTTGAGAACCAAGGTATCAATCCAGTAGGAGACTACACGCAAGTCCCTTGTACCTACACAAACAAATAAGAACCTCGAAACCAACGCGATAAAGGGGTTGTCAATCCCTTCATGGTCACTTATGAGAGTGAGATCTGATAGAGATAATAATGATAAGACAAATATTTTTGGTATTTTATGATATAGATCGAAAGTAAAGATTGCAAAATAAACGATACTAGAAATAACTTGTTGACTGGAGATTAATATAATGGAGAATAGACCCGGGGGCCATAGGTTTCACTAGTGGCTTCTCTCAAGATAGCATAAGTATTACGGTGGGTGAACAAATTACTGTCGAGCAATTGATAGAAAAGCGAATAATTATGAGAATATCTAGGCATGATCATGTATATAGGCATCACGTCCATGACAAGTAGACTGACTCCTGCCTGCATCTACTACTATTACTCCACACATCGACCGCTATCCAGCATGCATCTAGAGTATTAAGTTCATAAGAATAGAGTAACGCATTAGGTAAGATGACATGATGTAGAGGGATAAATGCAAGCAATATGATATAAACCCCATATTTTTATCCTCGATGGCAACAATACAATACGTGTCGTTTCCCTTTCTGTCACTGGGATCGAGCACCTCAAGATTGAACCCAAAGCGAAGCACTTTTCCCATTGCAAGAAAGATCAATCTAGTATGCCAAACCAAACTGATAATTCTAAGAGACTTGCAAAGATAACCAATCATACATAAAAGATTTCAGAGAAGAATCAAATATTGTTCATAGATAGACTTGATCATAATCCCACAATTCATCGGATCTCGGCAAACACACCGCAAAAAGAGTTACATTGAATAGATCTCCAAGAAGATCGAGGAGAACTTTGTATTGAGATTCAAAGAGAGAGAAGAAGCCATCTAGCTAATAGCTATGGACCCGAAGGTCTGAAGTAAACTACTCACACATCATCGGAGGGGCCATGGTGTTGATGTAGAGGCCCTCCGTGATCGATACCCCCTCCGGCCGAGCTCTGGAAAAGTCCCCAAGATGGGATCTCCTGGGTACATAAGGTTGCGGCGGTGGAAATAGGGTTTCGCAGTGCTCCTAGATGTTTTCGGGGTATATGAATATATATAGGAGGAATAAGTAGGTCGGTGGAGCCACGAGGGGCCCACGAGGGAGGAGGGCGCGCCCAGGTTGTAGGCGAGCCCCTTGCCTCGTGGCCTCCTCATTGGTTGCTTGACGTCCACTCCAAGTCCCCTGAATCACGTTTGTTCCAAAAATAACTCTCCCGAAGGTTTTATTCCGTTTGGATTCCGTTTGATATTCCTTTTCTGCGAGACACTAAAATAGGCAAAAAAACAACAATTTGCACTGGGCCTTGGGTTAGTAGGTTAGTCTCAAAAATAATATAGAAGTGTAAAATAAATCCCATTAACATCCAAAACAGAGAATGTAATAGCATGGAACAATAAAAAATTATAGATACATTGGAGACGTATCAAGCATCCCTAAGCTTAATTCCCACTCGTCCTCGAGTAGGTAAATGATAAAAACAGAATTTTTGATGTGGAATGCTACCTAGCATAATTCTCAATGTATTTCTGTTTTTTGTGGCATGAATATTCAGATCCGAAAGATTCAAGACAAAAGTCTAATATTGACATAAAAATAATAATACTTCAAGCATACTAGCTAAGCAATTATGTCTTCTCAAAATAACATGGCAAAAGAATGTTCATCCCTACAAAATCATATAGTTTGGTCATGCTCCATTTTCATCACACAAGAATGCTCTCATCATGCACAACCCCGATGACAAGCCAAGAAATTGTTTCACACTTTAATAATCTCAAAAAAAATTCAACTTTCACGCAATACATGAGCGTGAGCCATGGATATAGCACTATGGGTGGAATAGAATATGATGATGGGGGTTATGTGGAGAATACAAAAAAGGAGAAAGTCTCACATTGACCCGGCTAATGAATGGGCTAGGGAGATGCCCATCAATTGATGTCGATGCAAGGAGTAGGGATTGCCATGCAACGGATACACTAGAGCTATAAATGTATGAAAGCTCAACAAAAGAAACTAAGTGGGTGTGCATCCAACTTTCTTGCTGACGAAGACCTAGGGAAGTTGAGGAAGCCCATTGTTGGAATATACAAGCCAAGTTCTATAATGAAAAATTCCCACTAGTATATGAAAGTGACAAAACAAGAGACTCTCTATCATAAAGATCATGGTGCTACTTTGAAGCACAAGTGTGAAAAAAGGATAGTAGCATTGTCCCTTTTTTTCTTTTTTTGGGCCTTTCTTTTTTATTGGGCCTTTCTTATTGGGCTTTTTATTATTATTTGGGACAATTCTCTATTAATGATGATCATCACACTTCTATTTATTTACAACTCAATGATTACAACTCGATACTAGAACAAAGTATGACTCTATATGAATGCCTCCGACGGTGTACCGAGAAGGGCAATGAATCAAGAGTGACATGTATGAAAAATTATGAACGGTGGCTTTGCCACAAATACGATGTCAACTACATGATCATGTAAGGCAATATGAAAATGATGATGTGTGTCATGATAAACAGAATGGTGGAAAGTTGCATGGCAATATATCTCGGAATTGCTATGGAAATGCCATAATAGGTAGGTATGGTGGCTGTTTTGAGGAAGATATAAGGAGGTTTATGTGTGACAGAGCATATCATATCACGGGATTTGGATGCACCGACGAAGTTTGCACCAACTCTCAAGGTGAGAAAAGGCAATGCACGTACCAAAGAGGCTAGCAATGATGGAAGGGCGAGAGTGCGTATAATCCATGGGCTCAACATTAGTCATAAAGAACTCACATACTTATTGCAAAAATCTACAAGTCATCAAAAACCAAGCATTACGCACATCCTCCTAGGGGGTGATATGTCTCCAACGTATCTATAATTTTTGATTGCTCCATGCTATGCTATCTACTGCTTTGGGCAATATTGGGCTTTATTATCCACTTTTATATTATTTTTGGGACTAACCTATTAACCGGAGGCCCAGCCCAGATTTGCTGTTTTATGCCTATTTCAGTGTTTTGAAGAAAAGGAATATCAGACGGAGTCGAAACGGAACGAAATCAACTGGAGAAGTTATTTTTGGAAGGAAACACACCTGATGGACTTGGACCCCATGTCAAGGAAGGAATGAGGTGCTCACAAGGGTGGGGGGCGCCCCCCCTAGGGCGCGCCCCCTGTCTCGTGGGGCCCTCGTGGCTCCCCTAACGTACCTCCTGCACCCATATATACCTACGTGACCTAAAACTTCCAGAACACACAATAGATCAGGAGTTCCGCCGCCAGAAGCCTTCGTAGCCACCGAAAACCAATCTAGACCCGTTCCGGCACCCTGCCGGAGGGGGCAATCCCTCTTCGGTGGCCATCTTCATCATCTCGGTGCTCTCCATGACGAGGAGGGAGTAGTTCTCCCTCGGGGCTGAGGGTATGTACCAGTAGCTATGTGTTTGATCTCTCTCTCTCTCGTGTTCTTGAGATGATACGATCTTGATATATTGCGAGCTTTGCTATTATAGTTGGATGTTATGTTTCTCCTCCCCCTCTACTCTCTTGTAATGGATTGAGTTTTCCCCTTAAAGTAATCTTATCGGATTGAGTCTTTAAAGATTTGAGAACACTTGATGTATGTCTTGTCGTGCGTATCTGTGGTGACAATGGGATACCACGTGATTCACTTGATGTATGTTTTGGTCATCAACTTGCGGGTTCCGCCCATGAACCTATGCATAGGGGTTGGCACACGTTTTCGTCGTGATTCTCCGGTAGAAACTTTGGGGCACTCTTTGAGGTTCTATGTGTTGGTTGAATAGATGAATCTGAGATTGTGTGATGCATATCGTATAATCATACCCACGGATACTTGAGGTGACATTGGAGTATCTAGGTGACATTAGGGTTTTGGTTGATTTGTGTCTTAAGGTGTTATTCTAGTACGAACTCTAGGGCTGTTTGTGACACTTATAGGAATAGCCCAACGGATTGATTGGAAAGAATAACTTTGAGGTGGTTTTGTACCCTACCATAATCTCTTCGTTCGTTCTCCGCTATTAGTGACTTTGGAGTGACTCTTTGTTGCATGTTGAGGGATAGTTATGTGATCCAATTATGTTAGTATTGTTGAGGGAACTTGCACTAGCGAAAGTATGAACCATAGGCCTTGTTTCAACGCATTGCAATACCGTTTACGCTCACTTTTATCATTCGTTACCTTGCTGTTTTTATATTTTCAGATTACAAAAACCTATATCTACTATCCATATACCACTTGTATCACCATCTCTTCGCCGAACTAGTGCACCTATACAAGTTACCATTGTATTGGGTGTGTTGGGGACACAAGAGACTCTTTGTTATTTGGTTGCAGGGTTGCTTGAGAGAGACCATCTTCATCCTACGCCTCCTACGGATTGATAAACCTTAGGTCATCCACTTGAGGGAAATTTGCTACTGTCCTACAAACCTCTGCACTTGGAGGCCCAACAACGTCTACAAGAAGAAGGTTGTGTAGTAGACATCTAGCTCTTTTCTGGCGCCGTTGCTGGGGAGGTGAGTGCTTGAAGGTATATCTTTAGATCTTGCAATCGAGTCTTTTAGTTTCTTGTTTTATCACTAGTTTAGTTTATAAAAAAGAAAATTAAAAAAATGGAATTGAGTTTGTCTCATACGCTTCACCTTTTTAATATCTTTCGTGAGTATGATGGAAAGGATAATTGTGCTCAAGTGCTAGAATAAGAAATCTATAAAATGTTTCACACTAAATATTTGAATGATGAGCATGATTGCAATGTTGTTAGTACGAATTCTTTGAATATCCATAATGCTAATGATGATTGCATTAGTTATGATGAAAATGCCTCCTACAAACATGTCAATTTTTGTGGAGTAGACTGGGTTTGCAAGTACACACCAAATAGGGAAGGTAGATATTGCAAGAGGCATAAGTACTTAGAAACCAAATTGTTGCAAGAAGAGCTAGATGAATGTGCTGAAAAATTCAATATTTTTCGTGCCCCTTGTGAACTTTGCAATGAACATGGTCATTTAAAGCTCCAATGCTATTTGTTTCATGATCAAGTCGTGTCCAAACATTGTGATAATTTGATTACCCTTGAGCATCATAAAGAGCTTAGCCTTCTTTTGGGTTATGAAGAAATGAAACGTATAACTGAGGGTATTCCAAAGTTTAATCTTGATAAAGTTCTTCATTTTGATCTAGAAAAGATTTATATGTATTGTGCGGTGAATTGCATTGAAAATCCTTACATTGTCAATTACATAAAGAAAAGAAAACAAATAGAAGATGAAGAGAATACTAATGAAAGGGAAGAGACTTCCCAATACCCTCCTATTATTTCTTATGATGAATCAGGTAACAAGGAGGAGCCTCCTATTCAACCAATCTCATTAATAAGGAGCTCCAAAAAGAGGATTGAACCCACACATGATGTGGTGAAGAAGAAGAAAAGAAAAAGGAAGAGAGGTAAAAAGATATCGCTCCCAAATAAAGTTGCTCCTATTATTGCTGTGCCTCATGAAAATGAAGATGATACACTTCATGATGATCTCGTTATGCCTATTGCTTGTTGTGATGATTATGATTGGGAAGATAATGATACTTCTTATGATCTTGAAAATCTTTTTGGTACTTGCTTGGAAGAATATGATAATAATGTTTGCTATACTATTGGTGCTATCCATACTATTAATGATGAGAGTGATTATGCTTATGATACGAAAAAGGCCCAAGATTGGGGAAGCTATGTTTGATGAGGATGATATATTTGAAGATATATTTGCTGCAATTAATGTTTGTCCCAAGCTTGGGGATGCTATGTTTAATAATGATGATATTTTTAGCCTTCCATGTTTTGATATGCAAAGTGATTATGATGAGAACAAAGTTGCTACTTATGATGATTATTGTGATAAAACTTATGCTATAAAGAGTAGTGATGATTATATTTATAAAACTTGTCATGATTATGAGTACCCTTTCTCTGAACATTACTCCTTTAACATGGAAACAATTTATAGTATCCAAGTCGCTTATGATACTCCCACTATTATTCATGAGAAGAATTTTGCTTATGCGGAGAGTAATAACTTTTCTATGCTTGTAGATCATGAAAATAATGATTTAGGTGCTGGTTGTATTGTTGAATTGATTCATGATGCTACTGAAAATTATTATGAGGGAGGAATATATGCTTGTAGGAATTACAGTAATATCAAGTTTCCTCTCTATGTGCTTAAAATTTTGAAGTTATGCTTGTTTTACCTTCCTGCAAGTTGATTCTTGTTCCCATAAGTTGTTTGCTCACAAAATCCCTATGCATAGGAAGTGTTTTAGACTTAAATGTTCTAGTCATATTCTTCATGATGCTCTCTTTATGTTACAATTCTTATCCTTCATGTGAGCATCATTGAAATCATCATGCCTAGCTAGGGGCATTAAACGATAGCGCTTGTTGGGAGGTAACCCAATTTTATTTTTGTTACTTGCTTCTTGTTCCTGTTTAGTAATAAATAATTCATCTAGCCTCTGTTTAGATGTGGTTTTATGCTTTTAATTAGTGTTTGTGCCAAGTAGAACCTTTGGGAAGACTTGGGGAAAGTCTTGTTGATCATGCTGTCAAAAGCAGAAACTTTAGTGCTCACGAGAACTGCTGTCATTTTTATTTGAAGAGTTCTATTTAGTTAATTCTTTTTGAAGATGATTAATAGATAAATTCCTCAGGTCCAGAAATTTATTTGAGAATTTTATGAGTTCCAGAAGTATACGTTTGATCCAGATTACTACAGACTATTCTGTTTTTGACAGATTCTGTTTTTCATGTGTTGTTTACTTATTTTGATGAATCTATGGCTAGTAAAATAGTTTATAAACCATATAGAAGTTGTAATACAGTAGGTTTAACACCAATATAAATAAATAATGAGTTCATTACAGTACCTTGAAGTGGTGATTTATTTTCTTATACTAACGGAGCTTACGAGTTTTCTGTTAAGTTTTGTGTTGTGAAGTTTTCAAGTTTTGGGTAAAGATTCGATGGACTATGGAATAAGGAGTGGAAAGAGCCTAAGCTTGGGGATGCCCAAGGCACCCCAAGTTAATATTCAAGGACAACCAAAAGCCTAAGCTTGGGGATGCCCCGGAAGGCATCCCCTCTTTCGTCTTCGTTCATCGGTAACTTTACTTGGAGCTATATTTTTATTCGCTACATGATATGTGTTTTTCTTGGAGCGTCAATTTATTTTGGTAGAATTTTCTTTCTGTTATTTAGAACAATGTTTTGCATCTTTTATTTCAATAAAAGTGGCATTTATAGCCCTTACTATGCCTATGTTACAACTCCACATGTTGCTGTTTGAAAATAGAAAGTTTACCGTTGTTGCAATAATTCCCTAGAAAAGTAAGAATGTGATAAAATGTTGAAACCTTTTTAATATTAAGCTCTGATAAATTTACTACAGTGGGAATTTTCTTTCATAATTTTTGGAGCTAGGGAAGTATGGATGTTGCAGCATTCTTTACAGACTATCCTGTTTAGGCAGATTGTTGTTATGTTTGCATATGTTTGCTTCTTTAATGATTCTATTTGAGGATAGGACTACTAAATATGCATAGGCATTTAGTATGAAATGTTGAATAATAATTTTAATGATTTTCTACAGTAGAGTATGATAAGGTTTTTGCAATGGTTTATACTAACTTATCTCATGAGTCCTTGTTGAGTTTTGTGTGGATGAAGCTTTTGAGATTTAGGGAGACCGTGATATGAGAGGAATTAAGGAGACACAAAAGCTCAAGCTTGGGGATGCCCAAGGCACCCCAATATAATATTTCAAGAAGTCTCAAGCTTCTAAGCTTGGGGATGCCCCGGTTGGCATCCCACCTTTCTTCTTCAACAACTATCGGTTAGTATCGGTTGGTCCTAAGTTTTTGCTTCTTCACATGATGTTTGCCATTCTTAGAATGTCATTTTATTTTTCTTTGCTTGCTATTTGAATAAATTACCAAGATCTGAAATTAGTAAATGTTAGAGAGTCTTCACATAGTTGCATAATTATTCAACTAGTCATTGATCTTCACTTATATCTTTCGGAGTAGTTTGTCATTTGCTCTAGTGCTTCACTTATATCTTTTAGAGCATGGTGGTAGTTTTATTTTGAATAAATAGATGAACTATCATGCTTCACTTAGATTATTTTGAGAGTCTTAAATAGCATGGTAATTTGCTTAAAATCCTAATATGCTAGGTATTCAAGAATAATAAAATTATCTTATGAGTGTGTTGAATACCATGAGAAGTTTGATACTTGATAATTGTTTTGAGATATGGAGATGGTGATATTAGAGTCATGCTAGTCGAGTAGTTGTGAATTTGAGAAATACTTGTGTTGAAGTTTGTGATTCTCGTAGCATGCACGTATGGTGAACCGTTATGTGATGAAGTCGGTGCATGATTTATTTATTGATTGCCTTCCTTATGAGTGGCGGTCGGGGACGAGCGATGCTCTTTTCCTACCAATCTATCCCCCTAGGAGCATGCGTGTAGTACTTTGTTTCGATAACTAATAGATTTTTGCAATAAGTATGTGAGTTCTTTATGACTAATGTTGAGTCCATGGATTATACGCACTCTCACCCTTCCACCATTGCTAGCCTCTCTAGTACCGCGCAAATTTCGCCGGTACCATAAACCCACCATATACCTTCCTCAAAATAGCCACCATACCTACCTATTATGACATTTCCATAGCCATTTCCATAGTCATATTGCTTTGCATGATCATGTAGTTGAGATCATATTTGTGGCAAAGCCACCGTTCATAATTCTTTCATACATGTCACTCATGCATCATTGCACATCCCGGTACACCGCCGGAGGCATTCATATAGAGTCATATCTTGTTCTAAGTATCGAGTTGTAATTCTTGAGTTGTAAGTAAATAAAAGTGTGATGATCATCATTATTAGAGCATTGTCCCAGTGAGAAAAGGATGATGGAGACTATGATTCCCCCACAAGTCGGGATGAGACTCCAGACGAAAAATAAATAAAAGAGGCCAAAGAAGCCCAAATAAAAAAATAAAGAGAAAAGAGGCCATAAAAAAAGAGAAGGCCCAAAAAAATAAAAAAAATATATATAAAAGAATTGAGAGAAAAAGAGAGAAGGGGCAATGCTACTATCCTTTTACCACACTTGTGCTTCAAAGTAGCACCATGATCTTCATGATAGAGAGTCTCTTATGTTGTCACTTTCATATACTAGTGGGAATCTTTCATTATAGAACTTGGCTTGTATATTCCAATGATGGGCTTCCTCAAAATGCCCTAGGTCTTCATGAGTAAGCGAGTTCGATGCACACCCGCTGAGGGAGTCCTGGATTAGGGGGTGTCCGGATAGCCGGACTATAACCTTTGGCCAGACTCTCGGACTATGAAGATACAAGATTGAAGACTCCGTCCCGTGTCCGGATGGGACTTTCCTTGGCGTGGAAGGCAAGCTTGGCAATACGGATATGTAGATCTCCTCCATTGTAACCAACTCTGTGTAACCCTAGCCCTCTCTGATGTCTATATAAACCGGAGGGTTTTAGTCCATAGGACGAACAATAATCATACCATAGGCTAGCTTCTAGGGTTTAGCCTCTTTGATCTCGTGGTAGATCTACTCTTGTACTAGCCATATCATCAATATTAATCAAGTAGGAGTAGGGTTTTACCTCCATCGAGAGGGCCCGAACCTGGGTAAAAACATTGTGTCCCTTGTCTCCTGTTACCATCCGCCTAGACGCACAGTTCACGACCCCCTACCCGAGATCCGCTGGTTTTGACACCGACATTGGTGCTTTCATTGAGAGTTCCTCTGTGTCGTCACCTTTAGGCCCGATGGCTCCTCCGATCATTAACAATGATGCGGTCCAGGGTGAGACCTTTCTCCCCGGACAGATCTTCGTGTTCGGCGGCTTTGCACTGCGGGCTAATTCGCTTGGCCATCTGGAGCAGATTGAAAGCTACGCCCCTGGCCATCAGGTCAGATTTGGAAGTTTGAACTACACGGCCGACATCCGCGGAGACTTGATCTTCGACGGGTTCGAGCCACATCCAGGCGCGCCATGCTGTCACGATGGGTATGACCTAGCTCTGCCGCCGAACAGTACCCGAGAGGCCGCGCCCGCATCAGCTCCGACCCTTAGCTCGGAGCCAACTGCGCCGATCGAGGACGGGTGGCTAGACACCGCCTCGGGGGCTGCAGTCTCAATGGCGATCGAGCCGAACACCAGCCTCATCCTCTGCGAAGCCCGTGACTCCAAGGTGCCGGACTCTTTTTCGGACTCCGAACCTTCCGCGCCCCTGCCAATAGAATCCGATTGGGCACCGATCATGGAATTCACCGCCGCGGATATCTTTCAGCACTCGCCCTTCGGCGACATCCTGAATTCACTAAGGTCTCTCTCTTTGTCAGGAGAGCCCTGGCCGGACTATGGCCAACAAGATTGGGATGCGGACGACGAAGAAATTCGACGCCCACCCACCACCCACTTCATAGCCACTGTCGATGATTTAACCAACATGCTCGACTTCGACTCCGAAGACATCGACGGTATGGACGACGATGTAGGACACGAACATGAACCAGCGCCTATAGGGCACTGGAAAGCCACCTCATCATATGACATATATATGGTGGATACACCCAAAGAAGGCAATGGCGACAGAACAACAAGGGATGACCCCTCCAAGAAGCAACCCAAGCGCCGGCGTCAGCGGCGCCGCTCTAAGTCCCGCCAAAGCAAAAACGGTGATGCCGGCATGGGAGATAATAACACCCCGGATAGTGCCGAAGACAATTCCCTCCAGCAAGATTCAGCGCAGGAGGAGGGAGAAGCCAGCCCCCCTAAGAGAGCGGCAGACAGAGAAGAAGAGGATGATAATTACATGCCTCCCTCCGAAGACGAGGCAAGCCTCGGCGACGACGAATTTGTCGTGCCTGAGGATCCCATCGAACAAGAGCACTCTAAGCGCAGGCTTATGGCCACGGCGAGTAGCCTTAAGAAAAAACTGCAACAGCTTAGAGTTGATCAAGACTTGCTAGCCGACAGATGGACGGAAGTCCTTGCGGCCGAGGAATACGAACTCGAACGCCCCTCCAAGAGCTACCCAAAGCGCAGGTTGCTACCCCGTTTAGAGGAGGAAGCACTTAAACCTACATCACCAGCGCATGATGCGGCTGACCGGCCACCTCACGGCCGCGACAGAGAGTCCTCCTGGCCCTCCACTCAAGCCGCACCCCGGCGTCGCTCAAAAAATACCAAGGCACGGGGAAATGCGCTAGACCTGCGAGATATGTTGGAAGACAGGGCAAGGCAAACAAGATCAATCTACGGATCGCGCGGGTGCCCCACGACACGAGACGATAACCGTCACGCCGGATACAGTAAATCCGGCCGGGCCGGACACAGCAGACAAAGCTCATTTGAGCTACGTCGTGATATAGCCCAGTACAGAGGCGCCACACACCCCTATGCTTCACAGATGAAGTAATGGATCATCAAATCCCAGAGGGTTTCAAACTCGTAAACATTGAATCGTACGATGGCACAACAGATCCTGTGGTATGGATCGAGGACTATCTCCTTCATATCCACATGGCCCGTGGCGATGATCTACACGCCATCAAATACCTCCCACTTAAGCTCAAAGGACCAGCTCGGCATTGGCTTAACAGCCTGCCAGTAGAATCAATTGGTTGTTGGGAGGACCTGGAAGCCGCATTCCTCGACAATTTCCAGGGCACTTATGTGCGACCACCAGATGCCGATGACCTGAGCCACATAATTCAGTAGCCAGAAGAATCTGCCAGACAATTCTGGACACGGTTCCTAACCAAGAAAAATCAAATCGTCGACTGTCCGGACGCAGAGGCCCTAGCAGCCTTCAAGCATAACATCCATGAAGAGTGTCTTGCCCGGCACCTTGGACAGGAAAAGCCGAAATCTATGGCAGCCCTCACGACACTCATGACCCGCTTTTGCGCGGGAGAAGACAGCTGGCTGGCTCGTAGGAATAACATGACCAAGAGCCCTGGTAATTCGGATACCATGGACAGCAATGGCGGGTCGCGTCGCAACAAGCATAAGCGCCGCATTAACAACGACAACGCTGAAGATACAACAGTTAATGGCGGATTCAGAGGCTCTAAGCCCGGTCAGCGGAAAAAGCCATTTAAGAGGAACACTCCAGGCCCGTTCAGTTTGGACCGTATACTCGATCGCTCGTGCCAGATACATGGCACCCCCGAAAACCAGCCAATCACACCAACAGGGATTGTTGGGTGTTCAAGCAGGCCGGCAAGTTAAATGCTGAAAACAGAGACAAGGGGCTGCACAGCGACGAGGACGAGGAGCCCCGTCCGCCGAAAAATAGTGGACAGAAGGGCTTCCCCTCACAAGTGCGGACGGTGAACATGATATACGCAACCCACATCCCCAAAAGGGAGCGGAAGCGTGCACTCAGGGACATATACACGTTGGAGCCAGTTGCCCCAAAGTTCAACCCATGGTCCTCTTGCCCGATCACTTTTGATCGAAGGGGCCACCCCACTAGCATCCGCCATGGCGGATTCGCCGCATTGGTTCTAGATCCAATCATTAATGGATTTCACCTCACTAGAGTCCTTATGGACGGCGACAACAGCCTGAACCTGCTTTATCAGGATACAGTGCGGAAAATGGGCATAGATCCCTCAAGGATTAAACCCACAAAAACGACCTTTAAAGGCGTCATACCAGGTGTAGAGGCCAACTGTACAGGCTCAGTTACACTTGAAGTGGTCTTCGGATCCCCGGATAATTTCCGAAGCGAGGAGTTAATCTTCGACATAGTCCCGTTCCGCAGTGGCTATCACGCACTGCTCGGACGAACCGCATTTGCAAAGTTCAATGCGGTGCCGCACTACGCATATCTCAAGCTCAAGATGCCAGGCCCTCGAGGAGTCATTACGGTCAATGGAAACACCAAACGCTCTCTCCGAACGGAGGAGCACACGGCGGCCCTCGCAGCGGAAGTACAAAGCAGCCTCTCAAGGCAATTCTCCAATCCGGCTATTAAACGTCCGGACACCATCAAGCGCGCCCGGAGTAACCTACAACAAGACCGCCTGGCACGTTCCGAGCAAGCGTAGCAATACGGCCCCAACCCCAGCCCTCGCGAAACTGCGAAATCAGTACTACGCGTACATAACTACGCTCTGAAAATACCATGGGCACAGCGGGAGGGGCACGACCACGGCACGCCCAAAAATGCGGCTCAACCGCACTAGGGGCTCTCGATTTTGTCATTATTTCCTACTTTCAGGACTCCACTCTTCGGAAGGCCTGTCCGGCAGTACAACCGCCGAACACACGATGCAACAACCAAGGAGGCAGAAAGCTATGTCGAATTCCCAGGTGGTCTCTATAACGAGCAAAATACCTGTCTTACATACCGTCTCGCAGCTCGCCCCTGGAGGGGGACATGTCAAATAGTCCCATCTCATGCTTATCGCACTATTTGTATCGTTCTGCTTTCACAGCGGCCTTTTAAAATAAACAATGCTTAGCTTCAGCTTATTATTGCATTCTCTATTCATTTCTTTTTCAATACATATGTTCAGTTATGACATTTAGCACCCGTACACTTTGGTACGGTCCATACGCCAGGGGCTCAAGCACCCCATAATACGGCGTGAGAAGTCCGAACACTTTCACAAAGTGTGGCCCTCCGAACTTATAGCATTATATGCATCAGCTCCGAATCATGTCTTTGGTCAATAGTTGGGTTTGCCCGCCTCCCATGTTTTGGTACCTTACGTTCCGCTATATCGGCTAAGGTAGCACTGGGAGAACTACTGCAATTGTGCCCCGGTTGAGCTGGGATAAGCACCTCAGTAGAGAAAGCTAAAACTGACTGTCATGATAGGGTGAGAGCTGGTCGCTGTTTGGGAGGTTTTGAGTCCCTAAAGACTTATGCCGCTTAGAGCGAGGAGTCGGCTTTGTCCGGCCTAGGCGTGTATAGCGCCCCGAACTCGGTCTTCCGAACACTAGGGGCTTCGCCAAAATTTAAAATTATAGAATTCTCTGGCTAAGTGAGAGTGATAACGCATTATAGTCCGATTTCCTTGTTCGTTGTGCTGAGCACCTCCCTCGAAGGACCCAAGAATGGGAAAAAGAGTGCTCAGGTTTATCCCGAACACCCCAGCACTCGTGGCATGGGGGCAGAAGCCGACGACTCACCATCTCTTAGACTCGATAAACGGCCGCATAGAAAGTAATATTTTAAATTAAAACAAGTGTTGCATAGTGCATATGAACAAGTTTTCAGCGCACAGGATAAAACAAACAAGTTCACTCAAATATTACATCTTTGGAACATTCGTCCGCCACAAGGCGGGCGCCCTTCAGGACGCCCTCATAATACATCTCGGGGTGGCAATGCTCCTTGCCCTGCGGTGGCCCGTCCTTCACAAGCTTCTCCGCGTCCATCTTGCCCCAGTGCACTTTAGCACGGCAAGCGCCCTACGGGCACCTTCGATGCAGACGGAGCGCTTGACGACTTCAAGCCATGGACAGGCATCCACCAGCCGCCTCACCAGCCCGAAGTAGATCCCAGGCAGGGCCTCTCCAGGCCACAGCCGAACTATAAGGCCCTTCATGGCCTGTTCGGCCACCTTATGGAGCTCGACCAATTGCTTCAGCTGGTCGCTCAAGGGCACCGAGTGTCCGGCCTCAACATACTGAGACCAGAACACCTTCTCCATTGAGCTGCCCTCCTCGGCCCGGTAGAAGGCGGCGGCATCTGACACGCTACAGGGCAAATCTGCGAATGCTCCTGGAGAGCTCCGGATTCGGGTAAGTAACAAGTAATTCACTTTCACGTGCTTGCTTTGCATAAAGAATGCCTTACCCGCCGCTATCTTCTTCATCGCCTCAACTTCCTGGAGGGCTTTCTGGGCTTTGGCCTTGGCAGACCTGGCGCTTTCAAGGGCCGCTGCGAGCTCGGACTCTCGCATCTCTGAGTCAAGCTCCAAACTCTCATGTTTTTTCATGAGAGCCTGGAGCTCTTGCTGCACCTCACCAACCCACGCCTCATGTTTCTCCCGCTCGGTGCGCTCCGTGGCCGCCTTCTTTTCGGCCTCGAAAAGCGCTTGCTTAAGGGTCGCCACCTCAGTCGTGGCCCCTAGGACACCAATAGAGATCCTGTCATTTTTTGCAACTGCATCTTTTTAAATATACTCCACAAGGTATTACTTACCTTCTTTTTCCTCGAGATCCTTTTTAGCAAGGCCGAGCTCTTGCTTGGACCGCTCGAGGCTCTGCTTTAGCGCATCCACCTCCGCAGTCAGTGTGGCAGAGGCCAGCAGCGAAGCCTGCATACGCATATTGACTTAATTATGTTAGACTCCTGCGAATGTTGTTAGATCCTCTATTCGGCTTTTCTTTCCGAACACCAAACAGAGCATCAGGGGCTACTGTCTATGCGGTAATATTTTCACATATTTTTCACATACCTCAAAGCCTGTTAGCAGGCTGGCACAGGCTTCAGTCTGCCCGCTTTTGGCGGACTGAACCTTCTGGATCACCACACTCATAATAGTGTGGTGCTCCTCGTCGATGGAGGCGCCGTTAAGCACCTCCAGCAGATTATCCGGTGCCTCCGGTTGGACAGAGGTCACCGGCGTCGTAGGCCTGCCCTTCTTACTAGGGGGCCGCCTGCCGGACTCCGGAACCATTGAAGGTTCCGGTGCGGTGTCCGGCCTAGGGCCGGACTTGGAGCCCTTGGGGTTTTTTCCCCTTTGCGCCTGGAGTCCAGGAGGTCACCTTGCGGCGCCTCCAGGACCACCTCCTCCTGGCTTGTAACCTTTTGGGACAACACCTCGGCGTCGTCCGTAGGGCGGGGGGATGTAGCGGTCAGAAGTGAAAAACTATTCACATCCGACGAATCCAGGGAGCCGCTCGACGGCACATCGAGCCGGGCTTTGGGCGGACTGCATAATTATATTCGGCATCAGGAGAAGCTGTGCAATAAAGGAACGCCATGAGTCACTCAGGTATCCGAATACTTATGATTTTGCCAGGGTCTTGGCCCTAAGCGGCCACTCCTCTTCGCCGTCGTCGGTGTTGGTGGAGTAGTCCGTAGGGAGGGTCCTCCCTTTCTTGGACCCTCCGGCCTCCCCAGTTGGGGTGGCCTTCCTTTTCTTTTCTCCCCCTGCTGGGGAAGAAACCTCTCTTTCCTCCTCCTCGTCTTTGTGGGAGGAGTGCGCCTCGGAGTCATCGGACGATGAGTCCGACTCCACCAGGCGCCGGGAACTCCTCCGGGTTCCCGTGGCCTTCTTCTTGGCCTTCTTCTCCGGCACCACGTAAGGTGCCGGAACCAGCAGCTCCGCCAAGCGGGCGTCCGCTGGGTCTTCGGGCAAAGGAGCCGGACAGTTGATCTGTTCGGCCGTCCTCTGCCAGTCCTGTCAAAGGCATGGGGGCTTAGATCCTGTATAGAGTCAAACTATGAAAGACAAATATCTTGTAAGAGGTAAAAACAGCTTACCTCGTTGGCTTGACGCTGCGCGCTGAATCCGCGATCCTCGGTAGCGGATGCGGGAGCCTCGGTGCCCTTGAATAGCACCTTCCAGGCATCTTCGTATGTTGTGTCGAAGAGCCTGCTCAGAGTTCGGTGCTGGGCCGGGTTGAACTCCCACAAGCTGAAATCCCGTTGTTGGCATGGGAGGATCCGGCGGATGAGCATGACCTGGACTACGATAACAAGTTTGAGCTTCTTGCTCACCAGGTTTTGAACGCATGTTTGGAGTCCGGTCAGCTCTCCTTTTTTACCCCACGGCAGGCCCTTCTCTTTCCAGGAGGTGAGCCGCGTAGGGATTCCGGATCAGAACTCGGGGGCTGCGACCCATTCAGGGTCACGCGGCTCGGTGATGTACAACCACCCCGATTGCCACCCCTTCATGGTCTCCACAAAGGAGCCCTCGAGCCATAGGACTTTGGGCATCTTGCCCACCATGGCACCTCCGCACTCCGCCTGGCGGCCGCCCACTACCTTCGGCTTGACATTGAAGCACTTCAGCCATAGGCCGAAGTGGGGCTGGATGCAGAGGAAGGCCTCGCACATGACGATGAACGCCAAGATGTTGAGGATGAAGTTCGGGGCCAGATCGTGGAAGTCCAGGCCGTAGTAGAACATGAGTCCCCGGACAAATGGGTGGAGAGGGAAGCCTAGTCCGCGGAGGAAATGGGTGAGGAACACCACCCTCTCATGGGGCCTGGGGGTGGGGATGAGATGCCCCTCGTCTGGGAGCCGGTGCGCGATGTCGTCAGACAAGTACCTGGCTTTCCTCAGCTTCTTGATGTGTCCCTCTGTAACAGAGGAGACCATCCACTTGCCTCCCGCTCCGGAAATGGCTGGAGAAGGTTGAGGTGGGGAATGCGGACTTGGGCGCAGGAGCTTGAGTGCGCGAAAATGGGTGAGCAAAGGAGGAAGAAGGCGTGGATGGAAAGGCGGATCCTTATCCCCTTATATGGGCGGACGAAACTATGTGTCCCCACCAGCCTGGTAAAACTCGCTTATCTCCCAAGCGCTGTAATCAATGGCACGGTTAGGTTACCCACGCCCGTATTGATGAGAATCCCGGGATAAGGGGACACGATCTCTGCTTTAACAAGACGTGCCAAGGAAACCGCCTCGCAAAACGCGCTGAGGTGGGACAGTAAAAACGGTTCAAATAAAGGCTTGGCTGTGGCGTGATGAAATGCTATGGAATACGTCAGCAGATTAGATTTGTGTAAATATTATTCTCTCCACGACAGTATGTGGAACTTATTTTGCAGAGCCGGACACTATCCTTGTGTTCAAAATCTTCTATGAAGTATTCGGAGGAGGAACCCGCCTTGCAATGCCGAAGACAATCTGCGCGCCGGACTCGTCGTCATTGAAGCCTGGTTCATGGGCTACTGAGGGAGTCCTGGATTAGGGGGTGTCCGGATAGCCGGACTATAACCTTTGGCCGGACTCTCGGACTATGAAGATACAAGATTGAAGACTTCGTCCCGTGTCCGGATGGGACTTTCCTTGGCGTGGATGGCAAGCTTGGCAATACGGATATGTAGATCTCCTCCCATTGTAACCGACTTTGTGTAACCCTAGCCCTCTCTGGTGTCTATATAAACCGGAGGGTTTTAGTCCATAGGACGAACAACAATCATACCATAGGCTAGCTTCTAGGGTTTAGCCTCTTTGATCTCGTGGTAGATCTACTCTTGTACTACCCGTATCATCAATATTAATCAAGCAGGAGTAGGGTTTTACCTCCATCGAGAGGGCCTGAACCTAGGTAAAAACATTGTGTCCCTTGTCTCCTGTTACCATCCGCCTAGACGCACAGTTTGGGACCCCCTACCCAAGATCCGCTGGTTTTGACACCAACACCCACTAGTTTCTTTTGTTGAGCTTTCATAGACTTATAGCTCTAGTGCATCCGTTGCATGGCAATCCCTACTCACTCACATTGATATCTATTGATGGGCATCTCCATAGCCCGTTGATATGCCTAGTAGATGTGAGACTATCTTCTCCCTTTTTGTCTTCTCCACAACCACCATTCTATTCCACCTATAGTGCTATGTCCATGGCTCACGCTCATGTATTGCGTGAAGATTGAAAAAGTTTGAGAACATCAAAAGTATGAAACAATTGCTTGGCTTGTCATCGGTGTTGTGCATGATTTAAATATTTTGTGTGGTGAAGATGGAGCATAGCCAGACTATATGATTTTGTAGGGATAGCTTTCTTTGGCCATGTTATTTTGAGAAGACATAATTGCTTAGTTAGTATGCTTGAAGTATTATTACTTTTATGTCAATATGAACTTTTGTCTTGAATCTTTCGGATTTGAATATTCATACCACAATTAAGAAGAATTACATTGAAATTATGCCAACTAGCATTCCACATCAAAAATTATCTTTTTATCATTTACCTACTCGAGGACGAGCAGGAATTAAGCTTGGGGATGCTTGATACGTCTCCAACGTATCTATAATTTTTGATTGCTCCATGCTATGTTATCTACTATTTTGGGCAATATTGGGCTTTATTATCCACTTTAATATTATTTTTGGGACTAACCTATTAACCGGAGGCCCAGCCCAGATTTGCGGTTTTATGCCTATTTCAGTGTTTTGAAGAAAAGGAATATCAGACGGAGTCGAAACGGAACGAAATCAACTGGAGAAGTTATTTTTGGAAGGAAACACACCTGATGGACTTGGACCCCACGTCAAGGAAGGAACGAGGTGCTCACGAGGGTGGGGGCGCCCCCCTAGGGCGCGCCCCCCTGTCTCGTGGGGCCCTCGTGGCTCCCCTGACGTACCTCCTGCACCCATATATACCTACGTGACCTAAAACTTCCAGAACACACAATAGATCAGGAGTTCCGCCGCCAGAAGCCTCCGTAGCCACCGAAAACCAATCTAGACCCGTTCCGGCACCCTGCCGGAGGGGGCAATCCCTCTCCGGTGGCCATCTTCATCATCTCGGTGCTCTCCATGACGAGGAGGGAGTAGTTCTCCCTCGGGGCTGAGGGTATGTACCAGTAGCTATGTGTTTGATCTCTCTCTCTCTCGTGTTCTTGAGATGATACGATCTTGATGTATCGCGAGCTTTGCTATTATAGTTGGATGTTATGTTTCTCCTCCCCCTCTACTCTCTTGTAATGGATTGAGTTTTCCCCTTAAAGTAATCTTATCGGATTGAGTCTTTAAAGATTTGAGAACACTTGATGTATGTCTTGCCGTGCGTATCTGTGGTGACAATGGGATACCACATGATTCACTTGATGTATGTTTTGGTGATCAACTTGCGGGTTCCGCCCATGAACCTATGCATAGGGTTGGCACACGTTTTCGTCGTGATTCTCCGGTAGAAACTTTGGGGCACTCTTTGAGGTTTTATGTGTTGGTTGAATAGATGAATCTGAGATTGTGTGATGCATATCATATAATCGTACCCACGGATACTTGAGGTGACATTGGAGTATCTAGGTGACATTAGGGTTTTGGTTGATTTGTGTCTTAAGGTGTTATTCTAGTACGAACTCTAGGGCTGTTTGTGACACTTATAGGAATAGCCCAACGGATTGATTGGAAAGAATAACTTTAAGGTGGTTTCATACCCTACCATAATCTCTTCATTCGTTCTCCGCTATTAGTGACTTTGGAGTGACTCTTTGTTGCATGTTGAGGGATAGTTATGTGATCCAATTATGTTAGTATTGTTGAGGGAACTTGCACTAGCGAAAGTATGAACCCTAGGCCTTGTTTCAACGCATTGCAATACCGTTTACGCTCACATTTATCATTCGTTACCTTGCTGTTATATTTTCAGATTACAAAAACCTAGATCTACTATCCATATACCACTTGTATCACCATCTCTTCGCCAAACTAGTGCACCTATACAAGTTACCATTGTATTGGATGTGTTGGGGACACAAGAGACTCTTTGTTATTTGGTTGCAGGGTTGCTTGAGAGAGACCATCTTCATCCTACGCCTCCTACGGATTGATAAACCATATGTCATCCACTTGAGGGAAATTTGCTACTGTCCTACAGACCTCTGCACTTGGAGGCCCAACAACGTCTACAAGAATAAGGTTGTGTAGTAGACATCAGGGGGATAGATTGGTAGGAAAAGACCATCGGTCGTCCCCGACCGCCACTCATAAGGAAGACAATCAAATAACACCTCACGTTTCAAATTTGTTACACAATGGTCACCATACGTGCATGCTACGGGACTTGCAAACTTCAACACAAGTATTTCTCAAATTCACAACTACTCAACTAGCACACTTTAATATTACCACATTTATATCTCAAAACAATTATCAATTATCAAACTTCTCATAGTATTCAATGCACTTTCTATGATAGTTTTTATTATACCAATCTTGGATGCCTATCATATTAGGACTAAATTCATAACCAAAGAAAATTACCATGCTGTTCTAAAGGACTCTCAAAATGATATAAGTGAAGCATGAGATATCAATAATTTCTATAAAACAAAACCACCACCGTGCTCTAAAAGATATAAGTGAAGCACTAGAGCAAAATTATGTAGCTCAAAAGATATAAGTGAAGCACATATAGTATTCTAATAAATTTCAATTCATGTGTGTATCTCCCAAAAGGTGTGTACAACAAGAATGATTGTGGTAAACTAAAAAGCAAAGACTAAAATCATACAAGACGCTCCAAGCAAAACACATATCATGTGGTGAATAAAAATATAGCCTCAAGTAAAGTTACCGATAGAAGAAGACGAAAGAGGGGATGCCTTCCGGGGCATCCCCAAGCTTAGGCTTTTGGTTGTCCTTGAATTTTACCTTGGGGTGCCATGGGCATCCCCAAGCTTAGGCTCTTGCCACTCCTTGCTCCATAATCCATCAAATCTTTACCCAAAACTTGAAAACTTCACAACACAAAACTTAAACAGAAAATCTCATGAGCTCCGTTAGTAAAAGAAAACAAACCACCACTTAAAGTACAGTAATGAACTCATTCTTTATTTATATTGGTGTTAAACCTACTGTATTAGAACTTTTCTATGGTTCATACACTCTGCTGCCTCTTTTAGCACTGCGTTGGTTTTCCCCGAAGAGGAAGGGATGATGCAGTAGAGTAGCGTAAGTAGTTCCCTCAGTTTTTGAGAAGCAAGGTATCAATCAAGTAGAAGGCTACGCGCGAGTCCCTTGTACCTGCACAAAACAAATAAATCCTCGCAACCAACGCAAATAGGGGTTGTCAGTCCCTATAAGGCCACTTACGAGAGTGAGATCTGATAGATATGATAAGATAATATTTTTGGTATTTTTATGATAAAGATGCAAAGTAAAATAAAGGCAAAGTAAATAACAAAGTAAATAACTAAGTAGTAGGAGATTGATAGGATAGAGATAGACCCGGGGGCCATAGGTTTCACTCTGCTGCCTCTTTTAGCACTGCGTTGGTTTTCCCCGAAGAGGAAGGGATGATGCAGTAGAGTAGCGTAAGTAGTTCCCTCAGTTTTTGAGAAGCAAGGTATCAATCAAGTAGAAGGCTACGCGCGAGTCCCTTGTACCTGCACAAAACAAATAAATCCTCGCAACCAACGCAAATAGGGGTTGTCAGTCCCTATAAGGCCACTTACAAGAGTGAGATCTGATAGATATGATAAGATAATATTTTTGGTATTTTTATGATAAAGATGCAAAGTAAAATAAAGGCAAAGTAAATAACAAAGTAAATAACTAAGTAGTAGGAGATTGATAGGATAGAGATAGACCCGGGGGCCATAGGTTTCACTAGTGGCTTCTCTCGAGAGCATAAATATTCTACGGTGGGTGAACAAATTACCGTTGAGCAATTGACAGAATTGAGCATAGTTATGAGAATATCTAGGTATGATCATGTATATAGGCATCACGTCCGAGACAAGTAGACCGACTCCTGCCTGCATCTACTACTATTACTCCACTCATCGACCGCTATCCAGCATGCAACTAGAGTATTAAGTTAAAAACAGAGTAACGCCTTAAGCAAGATGACATGATGTAGAGGGATAGACTCATGCAATATGAAGAAAACCCCATCTTGTTATCCTCGATGGCAACAATACAATACGTGCCTTGATGCCCTTACTGTCACCGGGAAAGGACACCGCAAGATTGAACCCAAAGCTAAGCACTTCTCCCATTGGAAGAAAGATCAATCTAGTAGGCCAAACCAAACTGATAATTCGAAGAGACTTGCAAAGATAACCAATCATACATAAAAGAATTCATAGAAGATTCAAATATTATTCGTAGATAGACTTGATCATAAACCCACAATTCATCGGTCTCAACAAACACATCGCAAAAAGAAGATTACATCGAATAGATCTCCACAAGAGAGGGGGAGAACATTGTATTGAGATCCAAAAAGAGAGAAGAAGCCATCGAGCTACTAACTATGGACCCGTAGGTCTGAAATAAACTACTCACACTTCATCGGAGGGGCTATGGTGTTGATGTAGAAGCCCTCCGTGATCAATGCCCCCTCCGGCGGAGCTCCGGAACAGGTAACAAGATGGGATCTCGTGGATACAAAAAGTTGTGGCAGTGGAATTAGGGTTTTGGCTCCGTCCCTGATCGTTTGGGGGTACGTGGGTATATATAGGAGGACGAAGTACGTCGGTGGAGCAACAGGGGGCCCACGAGGGTGGAGGGCGCGCCTGGGGGGTAGGCGCGCCCCCCTACCTCGTGGCCTCCTGTTACGTGGCTTGACGTAGGGTCCAAGTCTTCTGAGTTGTATTCGATGAGAAAATCACGTTCCCGAAGGTTTCATTCCGTTTGGACTCCGTTTGATATTCCTTTTCTTCGAAACCCTAAAACAGGCAAAAACAACAATCCTGGGTTGGGCCTCCGGTTAATAGGTTAGTCCCAAAAATAATATAAAAGTGGATAATAAAGCCCAATAATGTCCAAAACAGTAGATAATATAGCATGGAGCAATCAAAAATTATAGATACGTTGGAGACGTATCAAGCATCCCCAAGCTTAATTCCTACTCGTCCTCGAGTAAGTAAATGATAAAAACAGAATTTTTGATGCGGAGTGCTACTTGGCATAATTTTAATGTAATTCTTCTTAATTGTGGTATGAATATTCAGATCCGAAAGATTCAAGACAAAATTTCATATTGACATAAAAATGATAATACTTCAAGCATACTAACTAAGCAATTATGTCTTCTCAAAATAACATGGCCAAAGAAAGTTCATCCCTACAAAATCATATGGTTTAGTCATGTTTCATTTTCGTCACACAAGAATGCTATCATCATGCACAACCCTAATGACAAGCCAAGCAATTGTTTCATACTTTAGTAATCTCAAACCTATAAACTTTCACGCAATATATGAGCACGAGCCATGGACATAGCACTATGGGTGGAATAGAATATAATGAGGGGGGGTTATGTGGAGAAGACAAAAAGGAGAAAGTCTCACATCAACGAGGCTAATCAATGGGCTATGGAGATGCCCACCGATTGATGTTAATGCAAGGAGTAGGGATTGCCATGCAACGGATGCACTAGAGCTATAAATGTATGAAAGCTCAACAAAAGAAACTAGTGGGTGTGCATCCAACTTGCTTGCTCACGAAGACCTAGGGCACTTGAGGAGGCCCATTGTTGGAATATACAAGCCAAGTTCTATAATGAAAAATTCCCACTAGTATATGAAAGTGGTAACATGAGAGACTCTCTACTATGAAGATCATGGTGCTACTTTGAAGCACAAGTGTGGCAAAGGATAGTAACATTGTCCCTTATCTCTTTTTCTCTTTTTTTATTTTGGGCCTTTTTCTCTTTTTTATGGCCTTTCTCTTTTTTTGGGCCTTCTCTTTTTTTATGGCCTTTCTCTTTCTTTCTTTTTTATTTATTCCTCACTTGGGACAATGCTCTAGAAAATGATGATCATCACACTTCTATTTATTTACAACTCAATGATTGCAACTCGATACTAGAACAAAAGATGACTCTATATGAATGCCTCCGGCGGTATACCGGGATATGCAATGGACCAAGAGTGACATGTATGAAAGAATTATGAACGGTGGCTTTGCCACAAATACTATGTCAACTACATGACCATGCTAAGCAATATGACAATGATGAATGTGTCATGATGAATGGAATGGTGGAAAGTTGCATGGAAATATATCTCAGAATGGTATGGAAATGCCATAATAGGTAGGTATGGTGGCTGTTTTGAGGAAGATATAAGGAGGTTTATGTGTGAAAGAGCGTATCATATCACGGGGTTTGGATGCACCAGCGAAGTTTGCGCCAACTCTCAATGTGAGAAAGGGCAATGCACGGTACCGAAGAGGCTAGCAAGGATGGAAGGGTGAGAGTGCGTATAATCCATGGAGTCAACATTAGTCATAAAGAACTCACATACTTATTGCAAAAATCTAGAAGTCAACAAAAACCTCGGTACTACGCGCATGCTCCTAGGGGGATAGATTGGTAGGAAAAGACCATCTCTCGTCCCCGACCGCCACTCATAAGGAAGACGATCAAATAACACATCATGTTTCAAATTTGTTGCATAACGTTTACCATACGTGCATGCTACAGGACTTGCAAACCTCAAAACAAGTATTTCTCAATTTCACAACTACTCAACTAGCACGACTTTGATATTATTACCTCCATATCTCAAAACAATCATCAAGCATCAAACTTCTCTTAGTATTCAACACACTCATAAGAAAGTTTTATTATTAATCTTGCATACCAAGCATATTAGGATTTTAAGCAAATTACCATGCGATTAAGACTCTCAATATAATCTAAGTGAAGCATGAGAGATCAATAGTTTCTATAAAACAAATCCACCACCGTGCTCTAAAAGATATAAGTGAAGCACTAGAGCAAAATTATATAACTCAAAAGATATAAGCGAAGCACATAGAGTATTCTAACAAATTCCAAATCATATATGGCTCTCTCAAAAGGTGTGTACAGCAAGTATGATTGTGGTAAACTAACAAGCAAAGACTCAAATCATACAAGACGCTCCAAGCAAAACACATATCATGTGGTGAATAAAAATATAGCTCCAAGTAAAGTTACCGATAGAAGTAGACGAAAGAGGGGATGCCTTCCGGGGCATCCCCAAGCTTTGGCTTTTAGGTGTCCTTAGATTATATTGGGGGTGCCATGGGCATCCCCAATCTTAGGCTCTTGCCACACCTTGTTCCATAATCCATCAAATCTTTACCCAAAACTTTAAAACTTCACAACACAAAACTTAAAGTAGAAAATCTCGTGAGCTCCGTTAGTGAAAGAAATAAATGATCACTTCAAGGTACTGTAATGAACTCATTCTTTATTTATATGCGCGTTATACCCACTGTATTCCAACTTCTCTATGGTTTATAAACTATTTTACTAGCCATAGATTCATCAAAATAAGCAAACAACACACGAAAAATAGAATCTGTCAAAAAACAGAACAGTCTGTAGTAATCTGTATCTAGCACAAGATCTGGAACCCCAAAAATTCTAAAATAAATTTCTGGACGTGAGGAATTTATCTATTAATCATCTGCAAAAATAATTAACTAAATAGGACTTTCCAAATAAAAATGACAACAGTTCTCGTGAGCGCTAAAGTTTCTGTTTTTTACAGTAAGTTCAACAAGACTTTCCCCAAGTCTTCCCAACGGTTCTACATGGCACAAACACTAATTAAACACAAAAAACACAAAAAACATAGGATAAATAAATTATTTATTACTAAACAGGAGCAAAAATCAAGGAATAAAAATAAAATTGGGTTGCCTCCCAACAAGCGCTATCGTTTAACGCCCCTAGCTAGGCATAACAAGCAAGAATAGATCTAGGTATTGCCATCTTTGGTAGGCAATCCATAAGTGGCGCTCATAATAGATTCATAAGGGTAATTTAATTTTATTTCTAGGAAAGTATTCCATGCCTTTCCTTAATGGAAATTGGAATCTAATATTTCCTTCCTTCATATCAATAATTGCACCAATCGTTCTAAGGAAAGGTCTACCAAGAATAATAGGACATGAAGGATTGCAATCTATGTCAAGAACAATAAAATCTATGGGAACATAATTCCTATTTTCAACAATAAGAATATCATTAATTCTTCCCATAGGTTTATTAATAGTGGAATCCGCAAGGTGCAAGTTTAGAGAGCAATCATCAAAATCACGGAAACCAAACAAATCACACAAAGTCTTTGGAATCGTGGAAACACTAGCACCCAAATCACATAAAGCATAGCATTCATGATCTTTAATTTTAATTTTAATAGTTGGTTCCCACTCATCATAAAGTTTTCTAGGGATAGAAACTTCCGATTCAAGTTTTACTTCATAAGATTGCATCAAGGCATCAACGATATGTTTAGTAAACGCTTTATTTTGACTATAAGCATGAGGAGAATTTAGCACGGATTGCAACAAGGAAATACAATCAATCAAAGAGAAATTTTCATAGTTAAATTCCTTGAAATCCATAATAGTGGGTTTAGCAACATCTAGGGTTTTAAATTCTTCAATCCCACTTTTATCAAATTTAGCATCATATTCAGTCCCATCATTATCAAGATTCATATTGCAAAACAAAGATTTAATAGGGGACACATCAATAACTTTTAGATCTTCATCATTATTTTCATAGGAACTAGAAGAACACGCTCTTATAAAGGCATCTTTCTTAGCACGCATCCTAGCGGTTCTTTCTTTGCACTCATCAATGGAAATTCTCATGGCTTTGAGAGAATCATTGATATCATGCTTAGGTGGAATAGATCTAAGTTTCAAAGAATCAACATCAAGAGCAATTCTATCAACGTTCCTAGCCAAATCATCAATCTTAAGCAATTTTTCTTCAATCATAGCATTAAAATTCTTTTGCGAAGTAATAAATTATTTAATATTAGATTCAAAATCAGAGGGCATCTTATTATAATTTCCATAAGAATTGTTGTAGGAATTACCATAATTATTAGAGGGATTACTAGGATAAGGCCTAGAGTTGAAATTTCCTCTATACGCGTTGTTACCAAAATTGTTCCTACCAACAAAATTCATATCCATAGATTCATTATTATTCTCAATCAAAGTAGACAAGGGCATATCATTAGGATCAGAAGAAACACTCTTATTAGCAAATAATTTCATGAATTCATCCATCTTTCCACTCAAAACATTAATTTCTTCTATCGCATGCACCTTTTTATTAGTAGATCTTTCAGTATGCCATTGAGAATAATTAACCATAATATTATCTAGGAGTTTAGTAGCTTCTCCTAAAGTGATTTCAATAAAAGTGCCTCCCACAGTCGAATCTAAAAGATTTCTAGAAGCAAAATTCAATCCCGCATAAAATTTTTGTACAATCATCCACAAATATAAACCATGAGTAGGGCAATAACGTATCATTAATTTCATTCTCTTCCAAGCTTGTGCAACATGTTCATGATCAAGTTGCTTAAAGTTCATAATATCGTTTCTAAGAGAGATGATCTTAGCGGGAGGAAAACACTTAGAGATAAAAGCATCTTTGCACTTGTTCCATGAATCAATACTATTTTTAGGCAAAGACGAAAACCAAGCTTTAGCACGACCTCTAAGCGAACAAGGAAATAGCTTCAATTTAACAATATCATTATCCACATCTTTCTTCTTTTGCATGTCGCACAAATCAACGAAGCTATTTAGATGGGTAGCGGCATCTTCACTAGGAAGGCCGGAAAATAGATCTTTCATGACAAGATTCAGCAAAGCTGCATTAATTTCACAAGATTCAGCATCAGTAAGAGGAGCAATCGGAGTGCTAATAAAATCATTGTTGTTGGTATTGGTGAAGTCACACAATTTAGTATTATCTTGAGCCATCGCGACAAACAAGCAAACTAACACACAAGCAAACAAAAAGCAAACGGGCAAAAAGAGGCAAATAGAGAAAGAGAGGGAGGATAGAGAGAGAGAGGGCGAATAAAACGTCAAGGGTGAATTGCGGGGAGAGGAAAACGAGAGGCCAATGGAAAATAATGTAATGCGGGAGATAAGGGTATGTGATGGGTACTTGGTATGTTGACTTTTGCATAGACCTCCCCGGCAACGGCGCCAGAAATCCTTCTTGCTACCTCTTTTAGCACTACGTTGGTTTTCCCCGAAGAGGAAGGGATGATGCAGCAGAGTAGCGTAAGTATATCCCTCGGTTTTTGAGAACCATGGTATCAATCCAGTAGGAGGCTATGAGCGAGTCCCTCGTACCTGCACAAAACAAATAAATCCTGACAACCAACGCAAATAGGGGTTGTCAGTCCCTATAAGGCCACTTACGAGAGTGAGATCTGATAGATATGATAAGATAATATTTTTGGTATTTTTATAATAAAGATGTAAAGTAAAATAAAGGCAAAGTAAATAACAAAGTAAATTACTAAGTAGTAGGAGATTGATATGATACAGATAGACCCGGGGGCCATAGGTTTCACTAGTGGCTTCTCTCGAGAGCATAAGTATTCTACGGTGGGTGAACAAATTACCGTTGAGCAATTGACAGAATTGAGCATAGTTATGAGAATATCTAGGTGTGATCATGTATATAGGCATCACGTCCGAGACAAGTGGACCGACTCCTGCCTGCATCTACTACTATTACTCCACTCATCGACCGCTATCCAGCATGCATCTAGAGTATTAAGTTAAAAATAGAGTAACGCCTTAAGCAAGATGACATGATGTAGAGGGATAGACTCATGCAATATGAAGAAAACCTCATCTTGTTATCCTCGATGGCAACAATACAATACGTGCCTTGCTTCCCTTACTGTCACTAGGAAAGGACACCGCAAGATTGAACCCAAAGCTAAGCACTTCTCCCATTGCAAGACAGATCAATCTAGTAGGCCAAACCAAACTCATAATTTGAAGAGACTTGCAAAGATAAACAATCATACATAAAAGAATTCACAGAAGATTCAAATATTATTCGTAGATAGACTTGATCATAAACCCACAATTCATCAGTCTCAACAAACACACCGCAAAAAGAAGATTACATCGAATAGATCTCCACAAGAGAGGGGGAGAACATTGTATTGAAATCGAAAAAGAGAGAATAAGCCATCAAGTTACTAACTATGGACCCGTAGGTCTGAAGTAAACTACTCACAATTCATCCGAGGGGCTATGGTGTTGATGTAGAAGCCCTCCGTGATGGGTGCCCCCTCTGACGGAGCTCCGGAACAGGCCCCAAGATGGGATCTCGTGGATACAGAAAGTTGCGGCGGTGGAATTAGGGTTTTGGCTCCGTCCCTGATCGTTTGGGGGTACGTGGGTATATATAGGAGGAAGAAGTACGTCGGTGGAGCAACAGGGGGCCCACGAGGGTGGAGGGCGCGCCTAGGAGGGGGGGGGGGTAGGCGCGCCCCCTACCTCGTGGCCTCCTGTTACGTGGCTTGACGTAGGGTCCAAGTCTTCTGAGTTGTATTCGATGAGAAAATCACGTTCCTGAAGGTTTCATTCCGTTTGGACTCCGTTTGATATTCCTTTTCTTCGAAACCCTAAAACAGGCAAAAAACAGCAATTTTGGGCTGGGCCTCCGATGAATAGGTTAGTCCCAAAATAATATAAAAGTGGATAATAAAGCCAAATAATGTCCAAAACAGTAGATAATATAGCATGGAGCAATCAAAAATTATAGATACGTTGGAGACGTATCACACTCAAATACTAGCCATAGATTCATCAAAATAAGCAAACAACACACGCGAAACAGAATCTGTCAAAAACAGAGCAGTCTGTAGTAATCTGTAGGTTTCGAATACTTCTGTAACCCCAAAAATTCTAAAGTAAATTTCTGGACGTGAGAAATTTATCTATTAATCATGTGCAAGAAGAATTAACTAAATAGCACTCTCCAGTAAACAATGGCAGCAAATCTCGTGAGCGCTAAGGTTTCTGTTTTTTACAGCAAGATCGCAAAGACTTTCCCCAAGTCTTCCCAAAGGTTCTACTTGGCACAAACACTAATTAAAAGCATAAAACCACCTCTAAACAGAGGCTAGATGAATTATTTATTAGTAAACAGAACCAAAAAGCAAGGAACAAAAATAAAATTGGGTTGCCTCCCAGCAAGCGCTATCGTTTAACGCCCCTAGCTAGGCATAAAAGTAAGAATAGATCTAGGTATTATCATCTTTGGTTTTAATTTTTTTAGTGGAGTCATGCTCGAATCCGGGAGGTTCTTTACGTTTCCCTTCATATTCGGAAATTTTTAGATCTAAACAATCCAACCGCTTATTGCAAAGGGTAGTCAACATATTCATGCGGTGAAGGTTTACACTAACACTCTTAAGAGGTTCAAGAGACTTTTGTAAGATTTTCATTACTTCGCAAATCTTTTCAAAAACCTGTGTCTCTTCCTAGGTATGATGTGACCCCTTTTGTTGAGGTAGTGCTCCCACTATTCCCTCTATGATTTCATGAGCAGTACTAGGTTCAATTTTGATAAAATTCCTTTTGGCAACGCAATCCAAGAGTTGTCTATGCGACATATTCAGCCGAACATAAAAATTGCGAAGTAAAATTCTTAAATTCACCTCTAGGATGCAATTACGATAAGATTCCATCATCCTAAACCAGGCATCTTTTAAATTTTCTCCTTGTCTTTGTTTGAAGTGAAGAACTTCAAACTCGGGAGACAAAGGGGCAGATAAGGGACTAACCATGACGACACACGGCGACACAAGAAGCAAGCGAAAAAGAGACGAACAAAAAGAGAGGGGTACGGAAAAAGAGGTATCAATCCAGTAGGAGAGGAAAACGAGAGGAAAATGGAAAATAATGTAATGCGAGGGATAAGAGTTTGTGATGGGTACTTGGTATGTCTTGACTTGTGCGTAGATCTCCCTGGCAACGACGCCAGATATCCTTCTTGCTAACTCTTGAGCACTGCGTCGGTTTTCCCTTGAAGAGGAAAGGGTGATGCAGCAAAGTAGCACAAGTATTTCCCTCAGTTTTTGAGAACCAAGGTATCAATCCAGTAGGATACTACACACAAGTCCCTTGTACCTACAGAAACAAATAAGAACCTCGCAACCAACGCGATAAAGGGGTTGTCAATCCCTTCACGGTCACTTACGAGAGTGAGATCTGATAGAGATAATAATGATAACATAAATATTTTTGGTATTTTTATCACATAGATTGAAATTAAAGATTGCAAAATAAACGGTACTAGAAATAACTTGTTGACGGGAGATTAATATAATGGAGAATGGACCCGGGGGCCATAGGTTTCACTAGTGGCTTCTCTCAAGATATCATAAGTATTATGGTGGGTGAACAAATTACTGTCGAGCAATTGATAGAAAAGCGAATAATTATGAGAATATCTAGGCATGATCATGTATATAGGCATCACGTCCGTGACAAGTAGACCAACTCCTGCCTACATCTACTAATATTACTCCACACATCGACAGCTATCCAGCATGCATCTAGAGTATTAAGTTCATAAGAACAGAGTGACGCATTAGGTAAGATGACATGATGTAGAGGGATAAAATCAAGCAATATGATATAAACCCCATCTTTTTATCCTCGATGGCAACAATACAATACATGTCGTTTCCCTTTCTGTCACTGGGATCGAGCACCGCAAGATTGAACCCAAAGCTAAGCACTTCTCCCATTGCAAGAAAGATCAATCTAGTAGGCCAAACCAAACTGATAATTCGAAGAGACTTGCAAAGATAACCAAGAATACATAAAAGATTCCAGAGAAGAATCATTTATTGTTCATAGATAGACTTGATCATAAACCCACAATTCATCGGATCTCGACAAACACACCACAAAATGAGTTACATCGAATAGATCTCCAAGAAGATCGAGGAGAACTTTGTATTGAGATTCAAAGAGAGAGAAGAAGCCATCTAGCTAATAGCTATGGACCCGAAGGTCTAAAGTAAACTACTCACACATCATCGGAGGGGCCATGGAGTTGAGGTAGAGGCCCTCCGTGATCGATACCCCCTCCGGCGAAGCTCCAGAAAAGGCCCCAAGATGGGATCTCTTGGGTACAGAAGGTTGCGGCGGTGGAAATAGGATTTCGTAGTTCTCTTAGATATTTTCGGGGTATATGAATATATATAGGAGGAAGAAGTAGGTCGGTGGAGCCACGAGGGGGGAGGGCGCGCCCCTTGCCTCATGGCCTCCTTGTTGGTTGCTTAACGTCCACTCCAAGTCCCCTGGATCATGTTTGTTCCAAAAATAACTCTCCCAAAGGTTTTATTCCGTTTGGATTCCGTTTGATATTCCTTTTCTACGAAACACTGAAATAGGCAAAAAAACAGCAATTTGCACTAGGCCTTGGGCTAGTAGGTTAGTCCCAAAAATAATATAAAAGTGTGAAATAAAGCCCATTAACATCCAAAACAGATAATATAATAGCATGGAATAATCAAAAATTATAGATACATTGGAGACGTATCACCCCCCAAGGGAGGAGTCCAAATTGGACTATGGGAGGGGGCGCCCCCCTTTCCTCCTCCTCCTCTCTCTCCTTCCCCCTTTCCGTTTCTGGTAAAAGGAAAGGGGGGGGGGGCGAATCCTACTACGATTAACATAAATCCTACAACCACATCATGTTTCAGGCCTACTGTAACTGAATGTGTCCTCTCTCTTTATCTTCTTGCTGGTGGCCTGTGAGTTGTAGTAATTGTCTTAGAGCATAAATAAGTGGTTAGAATCAAAACAAATTAGAAGTAACAAGTACCTTGATGAGAGCATGTAAATGTGCGTTGCTGCAATATAGAATAGTTCTTCACTTTATGGCCACTACTTCTTCTGATGCTGAAACCGATAGTTTCAGCATACTTGTTATAAAATAAGTAAGCTTCCTCTTCAGACAAAAATGTCATGCCAAGCTTTGGTACCCTTTCATCACTGTGACATGTCATGGTTTGTTGCAAATCCTGTATCAATTAGGATGCAATTTAGTTAATCCACATACATGGAAAATGGCAATCATATTTTCCTACCACAAGTTTTGATCAACCGATTCATGAATCATATTTATCTATCTTGCAATCATATTTGTCTTGGGAAACATACAGTGCATTGAGGGATCAATACTGTAGTAGTCTTAAGGTTTAGAGGAGAAATCAAGATGGAGTCTGCAATCCTTGTTCTATTTTGTATGGTTTGTGCAAGAACGTCTTCTCATCCAATTAAATGTGAAATTGGGGCACTCTACATGCTCCTACTTTGTTTTTTCAAATGCAACAGAACTAACTTCTTGTCGTTGTTTCACGTCTACAGATTGTGGTCACGAGTCATGGTTTCCTGTACAAGTTCTAAAACGTTACAACACGAGAATTTTCCGGTGATTCATCATGAAGAACAGAGTGCGATTTCTTACTTTTGGTGACTGAGAATCATCGGGAGTATCCTGGTTCCCCAGACCACTTCTTGGAGAAGCCAATGGGGACGTGAGACTCGAAGAAGACATCAGGGACAGGATTCCTTGGCTGCCCAATTCAAGAGAAGAATTTACCTGTGCTTGCCCTGGTCAAGCCGCCATTGATTGTTCTGCCGAGGTTGTAGGTCTCTCTCGCCTTCAGGAGTATATTTTGGCGCGCTTTTCTGCATATGCAGATCTGTTTCGCAGGCATTTTGTGGATATGTTTCACAGGCGATGATTTTTTTTCACTTGATTTTTTTTAGTCTTAATGGTGCGAGAGTATTACAGAACGAAATAGAGGTATCACGGGACACCCGGTATCATGATCTATATTCTTTTTTTAGAGAAAAACAACAGCGGGAGGGGGCTCACTGATACGTCTCCAACGTATCTATAATTTTCGATTGTTCCATGCTATATTATATTCTGCGTTGGACATTATTGGGCTTTATTACACACTTTTATATTATTTTTGGGACTAACCTATTAACCGGAGGCCCAACCCAGAATTGTTGTTTTTGCCTATTTCAGAGTTCACAGAAAAAGAATATCAAATGGAGTCCAAACGGAATGAAACCTTCAGGAACGTGATTTTTGGAACAAACGTGATCCAGAGGATTTGGACCCTACGTCAAGAAAGCAACCAGGAAGGCACGAGGTAGGGGGCGTGCCTACCCCCCAGGCACGCTCTCCACCCTCGTGGGGCCCATGTTGCTCCACTCACGCACTTCTTCCTCCTATATATACCTACGTACCCCCAAACTACCAGATACGGGCCAAAACCCTAATTCCACCGCCGCAACCTTCTGTACCCGTGAGATCCCATCTTGGGGCCTTTTCCGGAGCTCCACCGGAGGGGGCATCGACCATGGAGGGCTTCTACATCAACACCATAGCCTCTCCGATGATGTGTGAGTAGCTTACCTCAGACCTTCGGGTCCATAGTTATTAGCTAGATAGCTTCTTCTCTCTTTTTGGATCTCAATACAATGTTCTCCCCCTCTCTTGTGGAGATCTATTCGATGTAATCTTCTTTTGTGGTGTGTTTGTTGAGATCGATGAATTGTGGGTTTATGATCAAGTTTATCTATGAACAATATTTGAATCTTCTCTGAATTCTTTTATGTATGATTGGTTATCTTTGCAAGTCTCTTCGAATTATCAGTTTGGTTTGGCCTACTAGATTGATCTTTCTTGCAATGGGAGAAGTGCTTAGCTTTGGGTTCAATCTTGCGTTGTCCTTTCCCAGTGACAGTAGGGGCAGCAAGGCACATATTGTATTGTTGCCATCGAGGATAACAAGATGGGGTTTATATCATATTGCATGAGTTTATCCCTCTACATCATGTCATCTTGCTTAAAGCGTTACTCTGTTCTTTTGAACTTAATACTCTAGATGCATGCTGGATAGCGGTCGATGTGTGGAGTAATAGTAGTAGATGCAGGCAGGAGTCGGTCTACTTGTCTCGGACGTGACGCCTATATACATGATCATACCTAGATATTCTCATAACTATGCTCAATTCTGTCAATTGCTCAACAGTAATTTGTTTATCCACTGTAATACTTATGCTCTCGAGAGAAGCCACTAGTGAAACCTATGGCCCCCGGGTCTATTTTCTATCATATTAATCTTCCATCAACAAGCTATTTCTTGCACCGTTTTTATTTTTCTTTATTTACTTTGCATATTTATCATAAAAATACCAAAAATATTATCTCATCATATCTACCAGATCTCACTTTCGTAAGTGACCGTGAAGGGATTGACAACCCCTTTATTGCGTTGGTTGCGAGGATTTTATTTGTTTGTGTAGATGTGAGGGACTCGTGCGTGGCCTCCTACTGGATTGATACCTTGGTTCTAAAAAACTAAGGGAAATACTTACGTTACTTTACTGCATCACCCTTTCCTCTTCAAGGGAAAACCAACGCAGTGCTCAAGAGGTAGCACTCACGCATAGCCGTGCGATGGGTGCGTCGCACCGATGGTCGCACGCCAAGGCCGCGTCCCAGAGCTGGGACTCGAACCTCCATCGAGCGTGGCAAGGGGACGATGGGATAACCACCCGACCACATCAGTCGGTGAGATTACAGATATGGTTTTCCCTTATTTCCTCTTTCTTCCCTTCTATTCTTTTCCTTTTTTTCTTTGTTTCTCTTTTTTTGAAATTCCAAAGTTTTTCTTTCAAATAGATGAACTTTGTTAAAAATTGGTGAACTTTTTTTTCAACTTTATGAACATTTTTTCAAATTTGATGAACCTTTTTCAAATTCGATGAAAATTTTCAAAATCAATGAACTTTTTTCAAATTCCATGAACTTTTCTCAAACTCTTCAAATTTGATGAATTTTTTTTGAATTTGATGAACTTTTTTCAAAATCAATGAACTTTATTTCAAATTTAATGATTTTTTCACTCTTTTGGAATCTTCTCGGCCCCGGACCGAAGGGTCACCAGGCATACTTCGGCGCTCCACAGCCGGTCGGCGCCGATTATGCTTGTTGGGGAACGTTGCATGGAAAACAAAAAAAAATTATACGCACACGCAATGATCTATCCATGGAGATGCATAGCAACGAGGGGGAGAGTGTGTCTATGTACCCTCGTAGACCGCAAGCAGAAGCGTTTAACAACGCGGTTGATGTAGTCGAACTTCTTCGCGGTCCAACCGATCAAGTACCGAATGCACGACACCTCCGTGTTCTGCACACGTTCATCTCGGTGACGTCCTCCTCCTTCTTGATCCAGCAAGACGGTGAGGTAGTAGATGAGTTCCGGGAGCACAACGGCTTGGTGACGGTGATGGTGATGCGATCTCCGCAGTGCTTCGCCAAAGCACTACGGAAATATGACCGAGGGAGGAAACGGTGGATGGGGGTGCCACACACGGCTAAGACAATATTGTGTGTTGTTGTGGCACCCCCTCCCTTATATATATATAGGTGGGGGAGGAGAGGCAGCCCTAGGGTGCCCCAAGTGGCCTGCGGCTGCCCTAGGGCACCTGCCTAGCCCTCTTTCCTTATTTGAACATGAGGGGAAAGAAAAAGGGAGATGGCTGCCTTAGGGCACCTCCCCTTTCCTTCCCTCCCTCCTTTGGTAAGTGGGCAGGGGTAGAGGGGCGCACCATCCCCTTGTGGGATGGTGTTCTCTTCACCTTTTGGCCCATAAGGCCCAATAACCTATAGGGCTCCCCGAACCCCTTCCGGTGACCCGATAAGTACCCGATACCACCCAAAACACTTCCGGTGTCCAAATACCATCGTCCTATATATCAACTTTACCTCTCGAGCATTTAGAGAATCCTCGTCATGTCCATGATCTCACCCGGGACTCTAAACTACATTCGTTCACCAAATCATATAACTCATATAACACTATATTGTCAACGAACGTTAAGCCTGCGGACCCTACGGGTTCGAGAACTATGTAGACATGACTGAGACACCTCTCCGGTCAATAACCAATAGCAGAACCTGGATGCCATATTGGCTCCCACATATTCTATGAAGATCTTTATCAGTCGAACCGTTATGACAACATACGTAATTCCCTTTGTCCTTCGGTATGTTACTTGCTCGAGATTCGATCATCGGTATCTTTATACCTAGTTCAATCTCGTTACTGACAAGTATCTTTACTCGTTCCGTAATACATCATCCTGCAACTAAGTCATCAGTCACTTTGCTTGCAAGGCTTCTTATGTTGTGTATTACCGAGAGGGCCCACAGATACCTCTTCGATACTCAGCGTGACAAATCCTAATCTTGATCTATGCCAACTCAACAAACACCTTTGGAGATACCTGTAGAGCATCTTTATGATCACCCAGTTACGTTGTGAAGTTTGATAGCACACAAGGTATTCCTCCGGTATTCGGGAGTTGCATAATCTCATAGTCGGAGGAATATGTATTTGACATGAAGAAAGCAATAGCAATAAACTGAACGATCACATGCTAAGCTAATGGATGGGTCTTGTACATCACATCATTCTCCTAATGATGTGATTCCATTATCAAATGACAACTCATGTATATGGTTAGGAAATCTTAACCATCTTTGATCAACGAGCTAGTCTAGTAGAGGCATACTAGGGACATGGTATTTGTTCATGTATTCACACATGTATTTAAGTTTCCGGCCAATAAAATTCAAGCATGAATAATAAACCTTCATCAGGAATAAGTAAATATAATAATAACCATTTTATTATTTCCTCTAGGGCATATTTCCTTCAGTCTCCCACTTGCACTAGAGTCAATAATCTAGTTCACATCGCCATGTGATCAACACCCATAGTTCACATCGCCATGTGATTAATACCCAAAGATTTTACTAGAGTCAATAATCTAGTTCATATCGCCATGTGATTAACACCCATAGTTCATATCACCATGTGGTTAATACCCAAAGAGTTTACTAGAGTCAGTAATCTAGTACACATCGCCATGTGATTAATGCTCCAAGAGTTCTAAGGTATGATCATGTTTTCCTTGTGAGAGAGGTTTTAGTCAACGGGTCTGCAACATTCAGATATGTGTGTACTTTGCAAATTAATTTCTATGTCTACAATGCTCTGCATAGAGCTACTCTAGCTAATTGCTCCTACGTTCAATACGCATCTAGAATGATACTCGGAGTCAACGGGATTAGTGTCAAACCTTGCATCGGTGTAACCCTTTACGATGAACTCTTTATCACCTCCATAACCGAGAAACATTTCCTTATTCCTTTAAGGATAATTTTGACAGTTGTCCAGTGATCCACTCCTAGATCACTCTTATACCCCCCTTGCAAGACACGTGGCAAGGCACACATTAGGTCTGGTACACAACATGGCATGCTTTATAGAACCTATGGCTAAGGCATAGGGGATGAATTTCATTCTCTCTATATATTCTTCCATGGTTGGGATTTGAGTCTTACTCAACTTCACACCTTGTAACACATGCAAGAACTATTTCTTCGACTGATCTATTTTGAACTTCTTCAAAAACTTTTCAAGGTATGTATTTTGTGAAAGTCCTATTAAGCGTCTCGATCTATCCCTATAGATCTTGATGCCCAATATATAAGCAGCTTCACTGAGGTCTTTCATTGAAAAATTCTTATTCAAGTATAATTTTATGCTATCCAGAAATTCTATATCATTTCCAATCAACAATATGTCATCCACATATAATATCAGAAATGTTACAGAGCTCCCACTCACTGTCTTGTAAATACAGGCTTCACCATAAGTTTGTATAAAACCATATGCTTTGATCACCTCATCAAAGCATATATTCCAACTCCGAGATGCTTGCACCAGTCCATAGATGGATCGCTAGAGCTTGCACACTTTGTTAGCACCTTTAGGATCGACAAAACCTTCTGGTTGCATCTTATACAACTCTTCTTTAAGAAATCCATTAAGGAATGCATTTTGACGTCCATTTGCCAAATTTCATAATTCTAAAATGCAGCAATTGCTAACATGATTCGAACTGACTTAAGCATCGCTACGGGTGAGAAGGTCTCATCGTAGTCAACCCCTTGAACTTGTCAAAAACCTTTTGCGACAAGTAGAGCTTTGTAGATGGTGACATTACCATCAACGTCTGTCTTCTTCTGAAGATCCATTTATTCTCAATGGCTTGCCGATCATCAGGCAAATCCACCAAAGTCCACACTTCGTTCTCATACATGGATCCTATCTCAGATTTCATGGCCTCAAGCCATTTATCAGAATATGGGCTCATCATAGCTTCTTCATAGTTCGCAGGTTCGCCATGGTCTAGTAACATGACTTGGGACAGGATTACCGTACCACTTTGGTGTGGAATGTGTTCTGTTCGACCTACGAGGCCTAGTAGCAACTTGATCTGAAGTTTCACGATCATTATCATTAGCTTCCTGTCTAGTTGGTATAGGCATCATGGGAACGGATTTCTCTGATGTGCTACTTTCCAAATTGAGAGAAGGTACAATTACCTCATCAAGTTCTACTTTCATCCCACCCACTTCTTTCAAGAGAAACTGATGTCTACTACACAACCTTCTTCTTGTAGACGTTGTTGGGCCTCCAAGTGCAGAGGTTTGTAGGATAGTAGCAAATTTCCCTCAAGTGGATGAGCTAAGGTTTATCAATCCGTAGGAGGCGTAGGATGAAGATGGTCTCTCTCAACCAAACCTACAACCAAATAACAAAGAGTCTCTTGTGTCCCTGATGTCTATTACACAACCTTCTTCTTGTAGACGTTGTTGGGCCTCCAAGTGCAGAGGTTTGTAGGACAGTAGCAAATTTCCCTCAAGTGGATGACCTAAGGTTTATCAATCCGTAGGAGGCGTAGGATGAAGATGGTCTCTCTCAAGCAACCCTGCAACCAAATAACAAAGAGTCTCTTGTGTCCCCAACACACCCAATACAATGGTAAATTGTATAGGTGCACTAGTTCGGCGAACAGATGGTGATACAAGTGCAATATGGATAGTAGATAATAGTTTTTGTAATCTGAAATTATAAAAACAGCAATGTAACTAATGATAAAAGCAAGCATAAACGGTATTGCATTGATAGGAAACAAGGCCCAGGGTTCATACTTTCACTAGTGCAAGTCCTCTCAACAATAATAACATAATTGGATCATATAACTATCCCTCAACATGCAACAAAGATTCACTCCAAAGTCACTAATAGCGGAGAACAAACGAAGAGATTAGGGTACGAAACCACCTTAAAGTTATTCTTTCCAATCAATCCGTTTGGGCTATTCCTATAAGTGTCACAAACAGCCTAGAGTTCGTACTAGAATAACACCTTAAGACACAAATCAACCAAAACCCTAATGTCACCTAGATACTCCAATGTCACCTCAAGTATCCGTGGGTATGATTATACGATATGCATCACACAATCTCAGATTCATCTATTCAACCAACACATAGAACCTCAAAGAGTGCCCCAAAGTTTCTACCGGAGAATCACGACGAAAACGTGTGCCAACCCCTATGCATAGGTTCATGGGCGGAACCCGCAAGTTGATCACCAAAACATACATCAAGTGAATCATGTGGTATCCCATTGTCACCACAGATACGCACGGCAAGACATACATCAAGTGTTCTCAAATCTTTAAAGACTCAATCTGATAAGATAACTTCAATGGGGAAGACTCAGTCCATTACAAGAGAGCAGAGGGGGGAGAAACATCATAGGATCCAACTATAATAGCAAATCTCGCGATACATCAAGATCGTGCCAAATCAAGAACACGAGAGAGAGAGAGGGATCAAACACATAGCTATTGGTACATACCCTCAGCCCCGAGGGTGGACTACTCCCCCTCATCATGGAGAGCACCGGGATGATGAAGCTGGCCACCGGAGAAGGATTCCCCCTCCGGCAGGGTGCCAGAATGGGTCTAGATTGGTTTTCGGTGGCTACGGAGGCTTCTGGCGGCGGAACTCCTGATCTATTGTGCTCTCGGATGTTTTTAGGGTATATGGAGATATATAGGCGGAAGAAGTACGTCAGGGGGCCCACGAGGGGCCCATGAGGGTGGAGGGCGCGCCCTAGGGGGTGCGCGTGCCCCCTACCTCGTGGCCTCCTCAAAGCTTCCTTGACATAGACTCCAAGTCTCCGGGGTTGCTTTCCTTCGAAAAATGAGTTCCGTGAAGTTTCAGGTCAATTGGACTCCGTTTGGTTTTCCTTTTCTGCGATATTCTAAAACAAGGTAAAAAACAGAACCTGGCACTGGGCTCTGGGTTAATAAAAGTGTATAATAAAGCCCATAAACATCCAAAACAGTAGATAATATAGCATGGATCAATCAAAAATTATAGTTACGTTGGAGACGTATCAGCATCCCCAAGCTTAATTCCTGCTCGTCCTCGAGTAGGTAAATGATAAAAACAGAATTTTTGATGCGGAGTGCTACTTGGCATAATTTCAATGTAATTCTTCTTAATTGTGGCATGAATATTCAGATTCGAAAGATTTAAGATAAAAGTTCATATTGATAAAAAATAATAATACTTCAAGCATACTAACTAAGCAATCACGTCTTCTCAAAATAACATGGCCAAAGAAAGTTCATCCCTACAAAATCATATAGTTTAGTCATGCTCCATTTTCGTCACACAAGAATGCTCTCATCATGCACAACCCCGATGACAAGCCAAGCAATTGTTTCATACTTTAGTAATCTCAAACTCATAAACCTTCACGCAGTACATGAGCGCGAGCCATGGACATAGCACTATGGGTGGAATAGAATATGATGATGTGGGTTATGTGGAGAAGACAAAAAGGAGAAAGTCTCACATCAACGAGGATAATCAATGAGCTATGGAGATGCCCATCGATTGATGTTAATGCAAGGAGTAGGGATTGCCATGCAACGGATGCACTAGAGCTATAAATGTATGGAAGCTCAACAAAAGAAACTAAGTGGGTGTGCATCCAACTTTCTTGCTCACGAAGACCTAGGGCACTTGAGGAGGCCCATTGTTGGAATATACAAGCCAAGTTCTATAATGAAAAATTCCCATTAGTATATGAAAATGACAAAACAAGAGACTCTCTATCATAAAGATCATGGTGCTACTTTGAAGCACAAGTGTGGAAAAAGGATAGTAGCATTGTCCCTTTTATAATTATTTTTTATTTTTTTATTTATTTGCCCTTTCCTTTTTTTATTTGGCCATTATTTTCTTTTTTTATTTGGCCTTTCTCTCTTTTTTTGGACAATGCTCTATTAATGATGATCATCACACTTCTATTTATTTACAACTGAAGAATTACAACTCGATACTAGAACAAAGTATGACTCTATATGAATGCCTCCGGCGGTGTACCGGGATTGCGATGAATCAAGAGCGACATGTATGAAAAATTATGAATGGTGGCTTTGCCACAAATATGATGTCAACTACATGATCATGCAAAGCAATATGACAATGATGATGCGTGTCATAATAAACGGAATGGTGGAAAGTTGCATGGCAATATATCTTGGAATGGCTATGGAAATGCCATAATAGGTAGGTATGGTGGCTGTTTTGAGGAAGATTGTGACGCCCCCGATTTAATCGTACACTAATCATACACATAAACGTGTACGATCAAGATCAGGGACTCACGGGATGATATCACAACACAACTCTACAAATAAAATAAGTCATACAAGCATCATGTTACAAGCCAGGGGCCTCGAGGGCTCGAATACAAGAGCTCGATCAAAGACGAGTCAGCGGAAGCAACAAAATCTGAGTACAGAAATAAGTTAAACAAGTTTGCCTTAAGAAGGCTAGCACAAACTGGGGTACAGATCGAAAGAGGCGCAGGCCTCCTGCCTGGGATCCTCCTAAACTACTCCCGGTCGTCGTCAGCGGGCATCACGTAGTAGTAGGCACCTCCGGTGTAGTAGGAGTCGTCGTCGACGGTGGCGTCTGGATCCTGGGCTCCAACATCTGGTTGCGACAACCAGGTAGAAGGGATAGGAGGAAAAGAGGGAGAAAGCAACCGTGAGTACTCATCCAAAGTACTCGCAAGCAAGGAGCTACACTACATATGCATGGGTAAATGTGTAAAGGGCCATATCGGTGGACTGAACTGCAGAAAGCCAGAATAAGAGGGGGATAGCTAATCCTGTCGAAGACTACGCTTCTGGCCACCTCCATCTTGCCGCATGTAGAAGAGAGTAGACTGAAGTCCTCCAAGTAGCATCGCATAGCATAACCCTAACCGATGATCCTCCCCTCGTCACCCTGTGAGAGAGCGATCACCGGTTGTATCTGGCACTTGGAAGGGTGTGTTTTATTAAGTATCCGGTTCTAGTTGTCATAAGGTCAAGGTACAACTCCAAGTCATCCTGTTACCGAAGATCACGGCTATTCGAATAGATTAACTTCCCTGCAGGGGTGCACCACATTCCCCAACACGCTCGATCCCATTTGGCCGGACACACTTTCCTGGGTCATGCCCGGCCTCGGAAGATCAACACGTCGCAGCCCCACCTAGGCACAACAGAGAGGTCAGCATGCCAGTCTAAACCTATGCGCACAGGGGTCTGGGCCCATCGCCCTTAGCACACCTGCACGTTGCGTACGCGGCCGAAAGCAAACCTAGCCTAGTGGCGTTCCAGTCCAATCCGGCGCGCGCCACTCAGTCGCTGACGTCACGAAGGCTTCGGCTGATACCACGACGCCGGGATACCCATAACTACTCCCGCGTAGATGGTTAGTGCGTATAGACCAAATGGCCAAACTCAGATCAAATACCCAAATCTCGTTAAGCGTGTTAAGTATCCGCGAACGCCGACCAGGGCCAGGCCCACCTCTCTCCTAGGTGGTCGGAACCTGCCCTGTCGCTCCGCCTCAAAGATCCACTCATGGGTGCTCCTACGAGCCGACCCGTCTTTAATCACCACATGTATCATGTATAAAGTAAATAGTATATACCCGTGATCACCTCCCGAGTGATCACGGCCCGATAGTATAGCATAGTAGACGGACAAGAATGTAGGGCCACTGATGATAAACTAGCATCCTATACTAAGCATTAGGATTGCAGGTAAAGGTAACAACAGTAGTAGCAAGGACAGGCTATGCATCATGATAGGATTAACGGGAAGCAGTAACATGCTACACTACTCTAATGCAAGCAGTATAGAGAAGAGTAGGCGATATCTGGTGATCAAAGGGGGGGCTTGCCTGGTTGCTCTGGCAAGAGAGAGGGATCGTCAACTCCATAGTCATACTGGGTAGCAGCGGCGTCGGTCTCGATGTCTAGCGAGAGAAGAGGGGGAAGAAACAATAAATATAATGCAAACAAATGCATGACGTTGCATGACATGACAAGTATCGGTGCTAGGGGTGCCCTATCGCGGTATGAGGTGATACCGGTGAAGAGGGGAAACATCCGGGAAAGTATCCCCGGTGTTTCGCGTTTTCGGACAGATGAAACGGAGGGGGAAAGTTGCGTGTTCGCTATGCTAGGGATGCGTGGAGGACGAACAGACCGCGTATTCGAATTCGTCTCGTCGTTCTGAGCAACTTTCATGTACAAAGTATTTTCATCCGAGTTACGGATTATTTTATATTAATTTCTAAATTTTTAATTCATTTTCTAAATTATTTTAATTCAATTTAAGTAGTAAAAAGCTATGTGTACACAACAGAAGCCAGCCACAGCCTATGACCTGTGGGGCCAGGAGACCCAGTTGACCAAGTCAATGGTTGACTGGTCAATGGTGTGAATAGTGCATGTGAGACCCACATGTCATTGTCACAATTTAATTAAAATAGGCTTAAACACCTAAGCTAGTTAATTAGGTCAAATTAAGCAAGGTTAATTAATTAATTCACTTTACTATTTCCTTTTATTTTCCATTTTCATTTTTCTCTACTCTTATCCTTTTATCTGATTTACAGGGGGAGGGCCCCACCTGTAAGTGGCTCAGGTCACCTCCCTCCTGTGCACGAACGCGCACAGGGAAGGGCAGGGGCGTGGTGGCCGAACCCGGCTCCGGCGAGGCCATGGTCGAGGCCGGCAGGACGGAGACGTGGGGCGGCGGGTGCGCGCCTGCAGTGGAGCGTTGCCGAGGGTGCTCGGTCATGAGCAGCAGAGGGTGCGGCCGGGGACGCAGCAGCTGCGGTCGCCGGTGACAGCGGCACAGGAGGAGAAGTAGGGCGACCGCGGGCGTCGCCGGGTGTGGCGTGGACGTGTTCGGACAAGGCGCGGGCGAGCACGGCCATAGCGTGGGGCTGCGGACACGCGCGGGCGGCGTGTGCAGGGCTCAGCCAGGCACGGCCGGAGCACAGCAGGGGCGCGGTGAGGTCGCGGTGAATCGGTACGGCGCGGGCGCGTTCGATCTATAGGGAAGAGGAGAGGAATGGAGGACGGCGGCTCACAGGGGAGCAGGAGGGGCATGGCAGCGGGCTCGTGGAGGAGTCGGGGAGGTCCGGCGATGCGGCACCGGCGACGAAGAGGACGGCACGCAAGGACGGTGGCCACGGTGAGTGCCGGCGGTGTCAGGGACGGCACCGACGACATGGACGTGTGGTAGGGGCGGGACGCGCGAAGGATGGCGGGGCGCCGGTGGTAGGAGGCGGGGGCGCAGAGGCTCGCGGTGTCTGGGGGCGCGGCGCGCTCGCACGGAGTTGGGCGTGCGCCCCTCGATCCAGATCGGGGGGAGAGGGAAGAGACGGGGGGGGGTCGAGGGGAGTGGGGGGGAGCGAGTGGGGCGACGGGTGGTTACGGCTAGGGTTTCGGGGGTTAAGGGGAGGGAGTGGGCCGGCCGGCTGGGCCGGTGGAGGCCAGCTGGGCCACTTGGCCCAGCAGGGGGGGGTCTTTCTTCCTTTTCTTTCTTTGTTGTTTTGTTTTTGTTTAGACCTTTTCTTTTTATTTATTTTCTTTTCTATCTTATTTCTAGTTTCTTTTAATCTTTAGTTTTTACAAAAATCACCACTAGTATCTAAAGTAGTATTTATAAACAAACTGCTGTCACATCAATTCTTAACCCATAATAAAATATTTTAATATTTTATAAAATCCAATAGGTATTTGTTTAATTGTTTTCACTACTGTTTTAAATTAGTTTAGAGCCCTTAAACATTTTATCAAGGTTTGGTTTCTCCATCGTATTTACACCTGATTTATCTGACCCACCTTGAACATTTTGGTTTCATTGTTTGAAAACTTTTATTATTTGCCTTTAATTGAATTTGAATTTGAAACGGTATTTGAACTAACCCGAGATTAACTAAACTGACAGAGGTGACGTGTCACCATTTACGTGAGATTACTGTAGCATGATTATCCGGGCGTCACAATTCTCCTCCACTACAAGAAATCTCGTCCCGAGATTTAAGAGGGGAGTAAGGGGGAAAGATCTGGTTACGAAATTCTAACGAGTCATCTCGGTCTTGCTTGCTCTTCTCAAAATGGTCGATCCTTTACGTTGATGTTTTCATTCCTCCGCTTAAGGTCATCATGGTGAAGTCGTCCTTTTCTTCGGGAACTCCAACGTAATTACGAATACGTAGGGGGCAGCTTGGCTACGATAGAATGCTTATGAGGGAAACAATCTGGGGATAACCCATGAATGAACATAAGATTATCTCTCGAGTTGAACATATAAAATACATCAAGAGTAAGGTACGGAGGTACCATGAGAAGTTTCAAATGGATAGGCAATCGTTCGATGTCTGAAACAACACGCGAAAGGGGTCCAGAGCAACGAGATTGAGTATTGCGTCTATTACCAGAATAGATCACTAGGACGGTGGTTCGTGAATTACATACAAGGCCACGCACGAGGAATAACTCTAGGAACAGGGGGTGTACAGGAGAGTTAGGTTTCGATCCTGTGGAACTGTGGTTTATGGGCCCACCATGTGGGTTAAAAGTAGGAAAGGCGGTGACGTCTTGCACGATCATGTAAGCAAGGTATGTCAGAGGATAGCCTATCATTTATGTCAGCAACAACATCAGTACCAAGGGCGAGGGACAAAGAGAACCATTTTCCTGCTCGTTGAACGAGGCGGGCCAATAGGCAAAGTTCTCATCCATCGGTGGCTACCGGAATGCCATAAACAATAGTAACAGGGTCTTGCTGACAGAATCGTACACCGATGTGTTTACATGAGCAGAAGAACCTTACTGTTTAGATCATATAGATCACAAGAAGGGTTAAACAAACCAATGGAAAGGAAAAGGTGATCCTCAGGTTAAACAGAACAATGGAAAGGAAGAATGTGTTTAAACACATATTTCAACATATTTCAAGGGTATATCCTTCTCAAGGACAAGCTGAGCATGATATCCATGACAGGATATAACGTAGAAAACTCTTTAGGTAGGGGAGAGAGATTTTCATGACATTATCCATACAACGGTGTTTGGATAATAGAGCAGGAAACATTTAGCATTGGGCTTCAAATGTTCTTGTTGAAATTCAGAGTACCATAGACATGCTTCGAGATAGCATTGACATGGTCATCCTGTGGAGATCAGACTTTGGAAACACAAAGGATCCATCAGGAATAACTTGTAGAATAAGTCTTACAATTTCCTCATGGAAGAATGGTTAACCTTGTTAAAAAGGAAACTATAATGATAGGTCCTCGGGACAGGTGTGCTAGGCACGACATCACCTTACTGGGTCACATAAAGACCAATGTTATAACTCTTGGAAATATGTTCCAACCATCATATCTGACTGAGATTCAGATCTGAATGGTGTTAGGATAACTCAGATTTCAGGATACCTGAGAAGAAAGTGCAACACAAATTGTCAAGATGACATTTTAAGATTCTCGGGAATTGAAGTATGGAAGCGAGTTCCGCAACAGGAGTTCATCATTAAACCAAGGAGAGGATGAGGTGGTTGATAGGCTCAGCAACAAATCATCGAGATTTCCAAAGGATTTGATTTCCACAATTATGTGAACAAGGAAATATCATTTGTCGGATCAAATGATATAATGATGTATGCTCGAGGGAAACATACACAACTGAACAATGATAGAAGGGTGCACCCAGGAATCTGGACTAGGTAGCACGATCAATGTTCGAATGATGATTCAATAAGCAATAGACTTAGAATGGAACTGTAGACCAATAACTTCAAAGCAAATAGGGTTGCTAGAAGTTTAGAATTTACACATCACAGACCATTTGTCGGTATTCCGGTTAGAATTAACACGGAGACCAAGAAATGAACGCAAAAGGCGAGAGATATTACTATATCAAG